>NC_064284.1:38164238-38166327 GCF_019186545.1 Solanum stenotomum | reverse complement strand
ATATATATATATATAATTTAACTACACATCAACAGAAATTTAATTTAATAAATTTAATTTATCGATCAAGTTAATTTTATAAATTTAAATTATATAACTCCTAATTATATAAATTTAATTTTATTGATCAACCAAAGTTTATCAATATCAAATTTAATATATAAATCTCCTTGAATTGATCATCGATATTTCTTTAATTGATAATGTGTTTCATATCTAAACACTAGTATATAAGACTTGATTTGTTAAACTACTCGAGGAGTATATAATTAAATATATATATATATAAAATTTAACTACACATCAACAGAAATTTAATTTAATAAATTTAATTTATTGATCAAGTTAATTTTATAAATTTAAATTATATAACGCCTAATTATATAAATTTAATTTTATTGATCAACCAAAGTTTATCAATATCAAATTTAATATATAAATCTCCTTGAATTGACCATCGATATTTCTTTAATTGATAATGTATTTCATATCTAAACACTAGTATATAAGACTTGATTTGTTAAACTACTCGAGGAGTATATATATATATATATATATATATATATAATTTAACTACACATCAACAGAAGTTTAATTTAATAAATTTAATTTATCGATCAAGTTAATTTTATAAATTTAAATTATATATCTCCTAATTATATAAATTTAATTTTATTGATCAACAAAAGTTTATCAATATCAAATTTAATATATAAATCTCCTTGAATTGATCATCGATATTTCTTTAATTGATAATGTATTTCATATCTAAACCACTAGTACATAAGACTTGATTTGTTAAACTACTCGAGGAGTATATAATTAATCAACGTATTTTATACTCCGATAAAGTATCGTTTGCATGCCATCATAATTAGAAGGTGATCACTACACTTAACATCTATTCAATTAGATCGAACGTATATAATAATACTAGCTATCTCGAGCGCATTTCATACTCAAATGGATTATATGTTAGCTCTTCACCTCTACATCATGACATCAGATATTAAGTTCATGATTAGACGAAGGACTGATAGAATTTGTACATTACTCTAGAAATATAAGTATAATTATCTCCTAATTCATATCAACGTAGTTTCATACTCTAAATATGGATTATAGTGTAATGACTTGAAAAGTTGACTTTGGTCAACCTTCTTGGAAGTCGTGCTCAGATGAAAATTCTGACAGCTAGGTTAGCTTCGGAATATTGATTTTGGTCTAGAACGACCCTTTGTTCACTTCCCGAGACTTTAGATAGCAGTTGTGGAATCTGGCTCAAAACGATACTGGGTGTGGGACCCACTTTTCATCGAAGGAGCTCCAAATGGAAATTCCGCCTTCACCGTTGAGTCCGAAATATCATTTCCAATCAGATTCCATATATGGTTTGTATTTTTTCGACTCCGAACGAGTCCGAAACATCGAAACTTAAGTTTGAAGGGTTGTAGAATTTTGACGCGGCGGTGACGTGGCAGAGGAGTGAAATCTGGAAATTTCCAGAATTTAAAAACGAAATTCGTCCATTTTTTCCCCTCAACTTCAACATCAGATTGCTCCTTCATTTTGAGTCCAAATTAAGTGATTCAAAAGGCAAACTTCAAGATAATTTCGAGGGGAATCTAGCGGTGGTCTCAGAAACGCGAGGGGAGGCTTCATTTGAGGTAAGAAATCGATTTTTAGCCACTGCCAGGGTGATTTCCGGATGGTTTTATTGTTGAATTTTGAATTGTGAGATCTTGATCATCTTAGGTCCGTTTTGAGTCATTCTTGTGGCTAACTTGTAGAGTTTTTCGTAAGGATCGTCGTGGTATAATCTGTTTGGGTTGAAAGGGTCTCGTTTTTTCGAAAATTGGTGATCAAGGGGCTGCCCTTTTTAATTATTGTGGCTGATTTGCGGTGTTTTAGGCATCTGTTTGTGCTAAAATTTTGGGGTATTAGTTTAGTAAGGTATTTGGGACGTTTCCACGGATTCGATTTTGAGATTCTAATTGTGGGCCCCACAATCCCATTTTAGACCCGATTTTTGGGTCCGTCTCCGAAAAATATAATTTTAGTGTCAATATATTCGTAATGACAAGGTGAT
>NC_064284.1:38100192-38163530 GCF_019186545.1 Solanum stenotomum | reverse complement strand
CATCTGCCGGGCTTATGGGGGTCCGTGCAGGTGGTTTCTTTTATTGTGCACGAGCGTACCCGTCGGGTTTATGGGAGCCCGGCGTAGTTAGTTAGATTGCTTGTCTTTGTTGCCTGTACGCTCGGGTACATAACCCCCATTTACTACTCTGTGCACTTGATGTGACCCTTTATTTGCATTTCAGTTTACTTTTGCTTATCTTGCTCAGTCGGCTGATGATGCCTACTGGGTACCTGTTGTTTTGGTACTCATGCTACGCTCTGCATCTATTTTGTGATGCAGGTCCGAGCACTAGTAGCCAGCGTTGATCGAGCTTGGAGTAGACTTATCCGGAGACGGCGGTGAGCACACGGCGTTTTGTACTATTTCAGTCTCCATCTGTATATATAGACTTGTCTTTTTCCTTTCGAGACAGTCCAGTCTCTGTTGTCCAGTTTTGGGACTTGTACTCATTTTGTAGTAGCTCTGTACTAGTAACTTCCAGGTTCTGGAAGGGATCTTTATTTGTATATATGTTTTTGGTTTGTGTCCGCCTGTTTATATTGTTATTTGCCTACTCTTGTTTAATTTCTACCCTCAGACCCATTACTTGTTGTTTCGGGTTACGGGTTGGCTTACCTGCTGGTGGGTTATAGTAGGTGCCATCATGACTCGATAAATCGGGTCGTGACATATAGATATTTTTTTATTTATTCCACGAATTCTAACTTTTTATTTATAGAAGTATACAAATTTGTTACACTTTCTGAACAATTAATTATAGGTGTAAAATGAAATTTTAGTATTATGCACAATAGCAAAATTATGATTATTAATAGGAATATTTTAAACAAACCGACCTCCGGATGTCGCTTTTATTAAAGTAATTAGATTTAATAAAAAAATACCGACGTCATGTGATCGGTATCACATTAAAAAGTAATCATGTTAATTAAATAATATTGACATCGGGAGGTTGGTATTTTATATTAAATTATTTTTTAACTTGTATAAATTACCGTCATTCGGAAGACGATTTATTTAAAGTTAATTGAAAATATTAATTTATTACATACTATTTAATTTTACCGACTTCCAGAAGTCGATATTATAATTTTTTTGTTTTTTATATTACACAAAATCGTCCTCAGGAAGACGATTTAAATAAAATTAAATCAAAATATTTCTCAATTTTTTTTATTTAAATGAGAAAATAATACCTACATCAAGAGGTCAGTTTTTATAGTATACAAAAATTGTTATAGGTGTAAAATGAACAACAAACCGACCTCTGGATGTCTCTTTTAAAAGTAATAATAAAAATACCGACCTCCGGATGTCGCTTTTAAAAGTAATAGATGAAATAAAAATACCGACCTCCGGATGTCGCATTTAAAAGTAATAGATGAAATAAAAATACTGACCTCCGGATATCGCTTTTAAAAGTAATAGATGAAATAAAAATATCGACCTCTGGGTGTCACTTTAATTAATAGTAATTAGAGAAAATACCGATCTCATGAGGTCGGTATTTTAATTACATACTATTTAATTTTACCGACATTCAGAAGTCGGTATTTTAACCGACATCAAGAAGTTGGTTTTTATGCAAAATAACCAAATTCCGACCTCAGGAGGTCGGAATTTTTCCCAGAAACAAAAACCGACGTCTTGATGTCGGTATTATTTTCTCAATTAAATATATAAAATACCGACCTCATGAGGTCGGTATTTTATATTAATTTATTTTTTACATACTATTTAATTTTACCGACATACGAAAGTCGGTATTATTTGTTATTTGTTTAATACCGACATCAAGAGGTCGGGTTTTATTGTATTTCATTTTTTTCCGGGAAAAATTCCGACCTCCAGAGGTCGGAATTTGATTTTTCCGCTTTATTTTGCATAAAAATCGACTACTTGTAAATACCGACCTTCGAAGGTCGGAAATTACCGACCTCCATTTGAGGTCGGAAATTTTTAGGTCGGTATTCACTGTTTTTTTAATAGTGATTCTGGTTTCGAAATATCTTCCACATATTTCCATTGCGGAGGAATGTGAATGCCATGACTCTTCCATTCTTCTTTTTCAGAATTTTCTAAAACCCACAAATCATTTTAACTAGTGAAACATCCCCAACAGTCTAGCAATGCTATTTTGCCCTTCACTTCAATCAATCATAATGAAATATATTGTCACATATATCATTTCCCAATTCAATAACTCTGAATTTTTCAGTTGTTAAATCAAATGCAGCTATTGATTTCTTCGAGTAATCCATCATATAGATAACTCCTTCAATAGAGTAACTTTTTATACTAAAACATGGGGAAAAAAAATTAAAGATACCTTCAATTTTTCTCCATGATTTGTCTATGCTTAAAGTGAAAATAAAATTATGTACATGCCCACGTGAATTATCAACCTGCATCAAAACTTTGTACTTCTTTTCTACGAGTTCATAGCCTAGTGAATAGTAATATGAAGATTCAATTGAGTGAGAATTTTTTCTCTGATAAGGAAGTAGTGCCATTTTTCTCGTACTGGGATTGAAAATTCTAACAGGCTCCTTGTCGTACTTCCAGATGCAGTATGAATCATTAACACACGGTCCATTGAAATATTGACCGTGACAATCAAAATTCCATCTAGATGTATTTCCTTCTTCGTTTAGATCTACAACGTATGGATCTTCAGCTTTCCCAGAAGGAATTTTATTCCACCATCGCGAGTCATATAGCGTAGGTAATGGACACGAGTAAAATCTGAATCGAACACAAGGACATCAAAAAATTAGGAAACGCACCTAAAGCTCATCAATGACAAACACAGGAAGCCATAGGATATTTCAACAATTAGTTCTTTAAGAAGAGTAGGAATTCTTCTAATAGGTATCATATTTATATCCTAAGTTGTCACGACCCGATTTATCAAGTCATGATGGCACCTACTATAACCCACCAGCAGGTAAGCCAACCCGTAACCCGGAACAACAAGTAATGGGTCTGAGGGTAGAAATTAAACAAGAGTAGGCAAATAACAATATAAACAGGCGGACACAAACCAAAAACATATATACAATTAAAGATCCCTCCCAGAACCTGGAAGTCACTAGTACAGAGCTACTACAAAATGAGTACAAGTCCTAAAACTGGACAACAGAGACTGGACTGTCTCGAAGGGAAGAAGACAAGTCTATATATACAGATGGAGACCGAAATAGTACAGAACGCCGTGTGCTCACCCCCGTCTCCAGATAAGTCTACTCCAAGCTCGATCAACGCTGGCTACTAGTGCTCGGACCTGCATCACAAAATAGATGCAGAGCGTAGCATGAGTACCAAAACAACAGGTACCCAGTAGGCATCATCGGCCGACTGAGCAAGATAAGCAAAAGTAAACTGAAATGCAAATAAAGGGTCACATCAAGTGCAAAGAGTAGTAAATGGGGGGTATGTACACGAGCGTACAGGCAACAAAGACAAGCAATCTAACTAACTCCGCCGGGCTCCCATAAACCCGACGGGTACGCTCGTGCACAATAAAAGAAACCACCTGCACGGACCCCCATAAGCCCGGCAGATGGACTGACAGTTGAAGTAAAATAATGGAGCTAGAAGGTCTATCACAATATTACCAATTTCCGGACTTGTAACTGAACCATTCCCAATCATATTCCAAGATCTCATTACGTCCCGGACTTTAACCGGAATCTCTCCAACCTCCAAAACCTCAACCTACAGATGAGAGTAATCAAGACTAAACTGAAGCTTTAGTGAGGAATTGGGAATACACCACGTGCAAGCTGGACCACGGACTCGAACCGGGTACTATAGCTAATGAGTCAACCTATATGGGCTGGACCACGGACTCGAACCGGGTGCTGTAGCCAAAGGTCGGGCACGGGTGGGCTGGACCACGGACTCGAACCGGGTGCTGTAGCTGAAATCAGATCACAGGTAAGCTGGACCACGGACTCGAACCGGGTACTGTAGCTAAGCCTGGACATAAGTGAGCTGGACCACGGACTCTAACCGGGTGCTGTAGCTAAAACCAGATCACAGGTAAGCTGGACCACGGACTCGAACCGGGTACTGTAGCTAAGCCTGGACATAAATGAGCTGGACCACGGACTCTAACCGGGTACTGTAGCTGAAACCAGATCACAGGTAAGCTGGACCACGGACTCGAACCGGGTACTGTAGCTAAGCCTGGACATAAATGAGCTGGACCACGGACTCTAACCGGGTACTGTAGCTGAAACCAGATCACAGGTAAGCTGGACCACGGACTCGAACCGGGTACTGTAGCTAAGCCTGGACATAAATGAGCTGGACCACGGACTCTAACCGGGTACTGTAGCTGAAACCAGATCACAGGTAAGCTGGACCACGGACTCGAACCGGGTACTGTAGCTAAGCCTGGACATAAATGAGCTGGACCACGGACTCTAACCGGGTACTGTAGCTGAAACCAGATCACAGGTAAGCTGGACCACGGACTCGAACCGGGTACTGTAGCTAAGCCTGGACATAAATGAGCTGGACCACGGACTCTAACCGGGTACTGTAGCTGAAACCAGATCACAGGTAAGCTGGACCACGGACTCGAACCGGGTACTGTAGCTAAGCCTGGACATAAATGAGCTGGACCACGGACTCTAACCGGGTACTGTAGCTGAAACCAGATCACAGGTAAGCTGGACCACGGACTCGAACCGGGTACTGTAGCTAAGCCTGGACATAAATGAGCTGGACCACGGACTCTAACCGGGTACTGTAGCTGAAACCAGATCACAGGTAAGCTGGACCACGGACTCGAACCGGGTACTGTAGCTAAACCTGGAATAAGTAAGCTGGACCACGGACTCTAACCGGGTACTGTAGCTAAGAATCAATATCCAACCATCCGTCGCGGGAAATATCACCAAACCGATTACCATAAATAATCCTTTTAGTCCGACCCTCATATACCCCAAATCGCCGAGGAAGTATCCAATAATGAGTAAGCTAGACCACGGACTTTAACCGGGTATTTGTAGCCGATATAAAAGCAGGGCATTATGGATACAAGGTCATAAGCTGAGTTACCGACTATCAGACTCAAGTCTGCTATATCAGTCTACAAGGAGCTAACCGTCCGAAACGACGTCGGAAAAAGTTCTACTGCCCAACGACATCCGAAATCTCGCAAGTCTATGGCAACACTAGTCTAAGCCTAGACTAAGGCCAAACATACTTCAAATCAATATTATCATATACACCACCAGATATGGCTATTCAATAATATCAAGAGACATGCTGTCATAATCCAACACTTTCCCGAAATAAGGTCTAAGGCAGGAATTATAGAAATTTAGCATGCTCGACACCCGAACCCCTCCATACTCAAGCAAATCAATAAACAATTGCCTAAACATGCTCAATCTCACGAGAGAAAACCATAGCCTACCTGAAAGCCGATCACGCGTGCTCCAACTCACGGTACCGGATCTTTTCCTCTCCGAACGGTCTCCAAATGCTTCCCCACTAACAAAAGGTTAATCACCTCGTCATTACGAATATATTGACACTAAAATTATATTTTTCGGAGACGGACCCAAAATCGGGTCTAAAACGGGATTGTGGGGCCCACACTTAGAATCTCAAAATCGAATCCGTGGAAACGTCCCAACTACCTTACTAAACTAATATCCCAAAATTTTAGCACAAACAGATGCCCACAACACCGCAAATCAGCCACAATAATTAAAAAGGACAGCCCTTTCATCATCAATTTCCGGAAAAACGAGACCCTTTCAACCCAAACAGATTATACCACGACGATCCTTGCGAAAAACTCTACAAGTTAGCCACAAGAATGACTCAAAACGGACTTACGATGATCAAGATCTCACATTTCAAAAATTCAACAACAAAACATCCGAAAATCACACTGGCAGTGGCTAAAAATTGATTTCTTACCTCAACGAAGCCTCCCCTCGCGTTTCCGAGATCACCGCTAGATTCCCCTCGAAATTCTCTTGAAGTTTGCCTTTTGAATCACTAAATTTGGTCTCAAAATGAAGGAGCAATCTGATGTTGAAGTTAAAAAAAAAAATTGGACGAATTCGTTCTTAAAATCTGGAAATTTCCACCTCTGCCACGTGTCGTCACGTGGCTCTGCCACGTCACCGCCGCGTCAAAATTTTACAACCCTTCAAACTTAAATTTCGATGTTTCGGACTCGTTCGGAGTCGGAAAAATACAAACCTTATATGGAATCTGATTGGAAACGATATTTCGGACTCAACGGTGAAGGCGGAATTTCCATTTGGAGCTCGCTTCGACGAAAAGTGGGTCCCACACCCAGTATCATTTGAACCAGATTCCACAATTGCTATCTAAAGCCTCGGGAAGTGAACAAAAAGTCGTTCTAGACCAAAATCAATATTCCGAAGCTAACCTAGCTGTCAGAATTTTCATCTGAGCACGACTTCCAAGAAGGTTGACCAAAGTCAACTTTTCAAGTCATTACATAAGTGGAGGCTGAAGACCGAGTGAGTCAAACTAAAGTATTTGCAAACTTTTATAAGTAGGCTAAATTTTCCTCATTAAATATTTTATTTGACTTTATTATCTACTTGTATTAAACCATTTTCATTGGATTGAATTTATATTAAGTTGATCTAATTCAAAATAATTTTTTATTTTTTTGACTTGACATAATAGGAAATTTAATAAAGTAAATAAGATTTTTGAATTATGTATATAGATGGTGATAAATTAAGGATATGTATAATTTACTAAAATGCAATTTTAGTTAATATACCATATGAAAAAGTCCAAATTAAAGATCACTTGTCGAAAAAGAAAAAAATATTCTTTATAAAACAGACTAAAAAGGATTATAAGATAAACTAATTAAAATTAAAAAATAATTAAATTTATATATTCAAAACTATACAAATTAATTATTTATCTATAAGAGCAAATGAATAATATTTTTTCTATTTGTGTAGACTCTCTTGAGTCTTGCCTCTCTACAAAGATTAGCCAACTCACATATATCAAACATTATATATAAGTAATGTTCTGATTGAGTTAATTTATTAAATAATTATTTATATTTCAAAAATTGTCTATTAATTAAAATTACTTGATTTTTTATAACTATAAAAATCACTCAATTATTTTTTTCCTCAAAAATGCTAAACTAAAAAAAATAATATTCTCTTTTAGTTGACATGCCATGTCACATTAAACACTTTATTCAATTCAAATTTTAAAAGAGAAAGAATATAAATTATTACCTTTTGATAAGAATTTCTTTATGATTTTTTTTTAAAAATCATTTGAGAACATATACATTGACATGCATAAAGCCTAATATAAAAGAAAGAAAAATAATATTTGGTTCATTTGAAACAACTCGAAAAAAGAGAGAGACAAAAACAGTGTTATTAACTTTATAGAATTAAATACCAAGCAAATCATTTTATTTTATTTTATTTTAAATAAGGCAACAAGTCCAAACTTTAATTTGTGACAAGCAATGTAATTTTTTTTTAGCATAAGTAGACGCTTTCTACATTAAAATTAAGTCCAAACTTTTATTTCAAACATATATTTCCACTACACAAATCATTTTGATCATATAAATATTTATAACAAATCTAACAATGCTAATTTGTTCCTTACTTCTATCAAACTGTATTAAAATATTTTGTCATCTATATAATAATTTCTTCAAGTAATCCAACATGTAGCTAAATAACTCCTTGTATTGAGAAACTCTTCCTACTAAAATATGTAAAAAATCAATGATACTTTTAATCTCATTCATGATTCACTATCTATGCTTAAAGTGAAAATTCAACTTCTTGTGGGCCCAGTTGAAATCTTAACTATCATCAAAACTTTATACTTTTTTTTTCTAGCGGTTCATAACCTAGTGAATAGTAATTTAGAGGGTTGTACAAAGTTATCTTAATTTCACGTCTCCTTTATCTAGAATTCACTTCGTAATTCTTTGCAGTGACAAAAGAGATAACGTAAAAAATAATAATGTATAAAATCAAATGCTTAATAAGTATGGTCCCTCGGTTCTTTTCTTTTGTGTTTTGAGAATTAAATTACATTAATTTTGAATAATATTTTAAAATATATATTTTTATTTAAATTAAATTAAGTTTTTAAATATAAAATATGAGAATATTTCTAGCGGAATAGGAGTAATTATTATTTGCAAGATAACCAATTAATTCTCTCTCTGAGAGTAAATGAGTAATGTGTTTTCATTCGGAGAGTCTTTGAGTTAATTCCTTGAATAGAATTATGTTTATGAAACTATCAATTATTTTTTTTATATTCTTTTAAAATTGTAAAATCACTCAAACTGTTGTTTTTTTTTATTATTATTTTCAAAATATATTGAATATAAAAAAATATTTCTTCTCTCCTAATTGACATTTCATGTCACATTAAATATTTTATTCAATTCAAATTTGAAATTCTTAACTATTAGACAAAAAGAAAATATAAATTATTACCATTCTAGAAGAATTTTTTTTATGCTTTTTATTATTTGATAACACATACTTTATAAACAATTTTTTTTTCTTAAAAAAACATATGCTCAGATGTAATGACTTGAAAAGTTGACTTTGGTCAACCTTCTCGGAAGTCGTGCTCAGATGAAAATTCTGACAGCTAGGTTAGCTTCGNAGAGAGCAATAATATTCATTTGGAGCTACTCAAAAAGAAAAGAAAAATAAAATCACAAGTCTAAACTTAGTAATAAGTTGAAATATTTTTATTTATTATTTTAGCTTAAGTAGAGGCCTTCTTTATAATATTAATGCCATTAATTCCATCTTCTATTGGAGCTTCGTGAATTTCCAAATATCTCCAACTACTTTTCTCAGCATCATAAAAATAACAAAATAAAATATTATTTTTTACCACAATAAATATAATTTCGCAATTATGAGAATCGCAGAATCCTTGAGGAGGTCCTTATTTTGGTTTTTATATATCTTCCACATCTTTCCACTGCGAAGGAATGTGAATGCCATGACTCTTCCGTTTTCTTTTTTAGAATTTTCTAAAATCCATAAATCATTTTCACCGGTGAAACTTCCAAAACAGTCCAACAATGCTATTTTTCCCTTCACTTCTATTAAATCATAATTAATTTCTTGTCACATATATCATTACCCAATCTAATAACTCTGAAATTTTCAGCTCTTAAATCAAATGCAATTATTGAAGAATTTGTTGAGTAATTCATCATATAGATAAATCCTTTAATAGAGAAACTTTTCATACTAAAACATGGGGAAAAATTAATGATATCTTTTATTTTTCTCCATGATTTGTCTATGCTTAAGGTGAAAATAAAATTCCGTACATGCCCACTTGAATTATGAACTTGCATCAAAACTTTGTACTTCTTTTCTACGGGTTCATAACCTAGCGAATAGTAATATAATGATTTGACCGAGTGAAATTTTTTTCTCTGATAGGGAAGTACTATCATTTTTCTTGTACTGGGATTGAAAATTCTAACAGGCTCCTTATCGTGCTTCCAGATGCAATACGAACCATTAACACACGGTCCATTGAAATATTGATCGTGACAATCAAAATTCCATCTAGAAGTATATCCTTCTTCGTTTAGATCTACAATGTATAGGTCTTCAGCTTTCCCCATAAGGAATTTTGTTTCACCATCGTGAGTCATAGAGTGTAGGTGATGGACATGAGCAATATCTGAATCCAAGACAAGAACATCAAAAAATTTGGAAACGCACCTAAAGCGCATCAATGACATAACAGGAAACCATAGGAATATTTCAACAATTAGTTCTTGAGGAAGAGTAGGAATTCTTCTCATAGGTATCATATTTGTATCCTAAGTGGAGGCTGAAGATTGAGTGAGTCAAATTAATGTCTTTGCAAGCTTTTATAAGTAGGCTAAGTTTTCCTCATTAAATGTTTTGTTTAACTTTATTATCTACTTGTATTAAAACACTAGGGAATTTGGCCGTGCTTCGCACAGTTATGAAATATATATGTAAATTTATTTTAAAAATTAATTGTAGAAATAAAAAAAATGATAAAACCACAATACGATTTTTTTTTGTAGAATTAGAGCTTAAGTGGATTACATTTTTGTTATCAAATATTTTTCAAAATTAAAAAACTAATTTATTAAGAAATTTTTTTCATATATATTATGATGTTAATACATAAAATTTGGATAACTTATTGAAGGACTTGGTTTTTTTCTTATTTTTGACAAATGATAAATTTACTATCCGATGAATCTTCCTTTAATTCGAAAAAATAAATGATGAAACTAAAAATAGGAGGAAACAGTGATAAATATTTCTATTTCATTTCTTCTTTGATATTTAATCCTTTCTTTGTCCTTGTTTTTTCTCTTATTCATCATCATCTAAATAATTATTTTTCTATATTTTTCATTATCATCTAAATAAACCTCTATTGCTAATTTTTCATATATATCTTATATTATTCTGGTAATTCTTTAGAAGTAGAAGATATGAACAAATTTAAATGTTTCTTCACCATAAGAAATACCTAAGACTTGTGTATTTTAATACTTAATATGCATTTCTTTTGAGCCATGAGTAATAAAATTTGAACGTCTGTTGGCGTAGTTAGTTGTGTTCTGACAAAGTTACAAATAACTAATTTGTGCCTAAATAAAAATGTAATTTACTACAATTAAAAAATTTATAAGAACCTAAATTAAAAAAAATATATGAGTTCATCTTAGACTGCTATGAGAGGCTTAATAAGTTGGGAATTGTCCATCAGGGGTCGAGTTTGTGTCTTTACAACTTCAAGGTGAGGCTAACCAGTGGTGGAGAGCTTATATGGAATGCAGGTCTTCTCCTTTACCTCCACTTACTTGGACCCAATTTCATTCTCTGTTTTTAGAGAAGTATGTGCCTCGGACTTTGAGGGATCGCAAGAAGGATGAGTTCATGGCTTTTGAGCAGGGTGGTATGACTGTGGCTGCTTATGAGGCCAAGTTCCATGCTTTTTCTAGATATGCTACTCAATTGGTGACTGAGGAAGAGAGAATCCAGTTATTTATTAGGGGATTAAATTCTGAGTTGCAAGTATTATATGTTCATATGACTTTTGCAAAGAGGAGCTTCAATGAGGTAACATACTATGTTAAGAAAGTGGAGGGGGTGAGGTGAGACAGTCAAGCTAAGGCATGGGCAAAAAGGGCCAAGAACTCGGATAACTTTCAAGGTTCTTATTCCAAGGGGTCCGGAAGGCCAACGCATGCAGCCAAGCCAATTCAGTCCGCTATGCCCGCCTTTGCGGGTAATTACTCGAAAACTCCATCTCATAATTTTTAGGATAGCCAGGGAATCACGCCTTCGATGGAAGGCATACCATCTTTTGATCGTACTTGTTACAACTGTAGAGAACCTGGGCATATGAGGAGAGATTATCCCCACCCACGTCTGTTAGATTACACACAGTTGCAGTCTAGAGCAGTGGTACTCACGGAGAATGGTAATAATGGTAGAGGACGTCCACATGGTGGGCGAGGAGGTAATCAGCGAGGTCGTGGAGGTAGAGGAAATGGTAATGCAGGCAGAGGTAATGTGCAACCAGGCAAGGAAGTGGTTTGCCAAGATGATAGGGCTCAGTGTTATGCCTTTCCGAGCAAGAATGAGGTAGAGGCGTCTGACACGGTGATCACATGTCCTATTCTTTTCTGTGACCGGATGGCTAATGTGTTATTTGATCCAGGTTCTACTTAATCTTATGTATCTATGCGATTTGCCGCAGAGTTTGATATGATTTGTGATATACTTGATTCCCCTATCCATGTTTCTACCCCAGTTGGAGAGTCAGTCATAGTTACCCATGTCTATCGTGTTTGTCCTATTTTGTTTATGAGTTTTTAGACTTAGGTTGATTTGGTGATTTTGGATATGACTGACTCTGACATAATCTTTGGCATGACCTGGTTGTCCCCCTATTATGTTGTGCTTAATTATAATACTAAGTCTGTAACTTTAGAAATTCTAGGAAGGGAAAATTAGAGTGGCAAGGGGTATACAATCCTAAGCGAACTAAATTCATATCCTCCATTCAGGCTAAGAAATTGATAGGGCAGGGTTGTTTTTGCTTATTTGGCTCATATTAGGGATGTTGAGATTGAGGCTCCATCCATTGGGTCTATTCATGTGGTGTCGAAATTTAGAGAAGTGTTTCCTAATGACTTGCCTAGTATACCTCCGGATAGAGATATAGATTTCTGCATTGATTTAGAGCGTAGTACGCATCCCATTTCTATCCCTCCATATCGCATGGCTCCGGCAGAATTAAGAGAGCTTAAGGCTCAAATCCAAGAGCTTCTTGATAAGGGATTTATCCGTCCTAGTGCTTCCCTATAGGGTGCTCCAGTTTTCTTTGTTAAGAAAAAAGATGGTAGTATGAGAATGTGTAGAGATTACCGGCAATTGAATAGGGTCACTATTCGAAACAAGTACCCTTTGCCTCGAATAGATGATATTTTTGACCAATTGCAAGGTGCATCGATTTTTCTCTAAGATTGATCTAAGATTCGGTTACCATTAATTGAAAATTAGGCCTGAGGATGTGCCCTAGACGGCGTTTAGAACTCGCTATGGTTACTATGAGTTTTTGGTTATGTCGTTTGGTTTGACCAATGCGCCTGCAGCTTTCATGGGTTTGATGAATGGGGTGTTCAAACCGTTCCTTGATTCGTTTGTTATAGTGTTTATTGATGATATTTTGGTCTATTCAAAAAGTGAGAAAGAGCATGCCGACCATCTTCGTAGTGTTTGGGTGTTGGGAAGCAAAAGCTATATGCTAAATTTTTCTAAGTGTGAATTTTGGTTGAAATCGATTGCATTTTTGGGGCATGCAGTTTCAAAGGAAGGGGTAATGGTAGATCCCCAAAAGATTGAGGCGGTTAAGAATTGGGTTAGGCATAGCTCTGTGACGGAAGTTAGGAGTTTTGTGGGGCTCACTAGTTACTATCGTCGATTTGTGAAAATTTTTGCTTCCATTGCCACTCATTTGACCAAAAAGGAGATACCATTTGAATGGACTGAAAAATGTGAGGAGAGCTTTCAAAAGCTAAAAACTCTTTTGACCACCGCATCTATTCTAGCATTACCGGTTGAAGGTAAGGATTTTTCTATTTATTGTAATGCTTCACATTCTGGTTTGGGTGTGTGTTGATGCAGGATAAGAATGTTAAAGCTTATGTCTCGCGTCAATTGAAGGTGCATGAGAGGAATTATCCAACACATGATTTAGATTTGGCAGCGGTAGTGTTTGCTCTTAAGATCTGGCGGCATTATCTTTATGGTGTTAAATGTGAGGTATTTACTGATCATCGTAGTTTGCAACATGTGTTCACTCAAAAGGATTTGAATTTGAGATAGTGAAGGTGGATGGAGTTACTTAAAGATTATGATGTCACCATTCAATACCATCCGGGTAAGGCTATTATGGTGGCAAACGCTTTGAGTCGAAAAGCGGTGAGTATGGTAGTTTAGCTTGCCTAAGTGTAACCAAGCGACATTTGGCTAAATAAATTCAGACCTTAGAGTGCAAGTTCATGCAGCTGGGCATCTCAGAAAGAGGTGGGGTGTTATCTAGCATTGAAGTGAGGGTCACATTCATAGAGGAGATCAAGGCCAAATAATTTGAGAATGAGAATTTAGAGGAGCTTAGAAAGAAGATTGCGAATGGTAAGGCACAAGAAACCACTCTTGATACGGATCGTGTACTTAATTTTAAAGGGAGAATCTGTGTTCCTAGAGTAGATGACTTGATTGAGAAATTGTTGGTGGAGTCTCATGGTTCGCGATATTCTATTCATCCGGGTGTGACCAAGATGTATAGAGATTTGAAACTAGTTTATTGGTGGCTGGGCATGAAGAAAGACGTAGTGGAGTTTGTGGCAAAGTGTCATAATTGTCAACAAGTGAAGTATGAATATCAAAGGCCGGCAGGTTTACTTCAAAGAATGCCAATTACGGAATGAAAGTGGGAAATAATAGTCATGGATTTTGTGGTTGATCTTCCCAAGACTTTGGGGAAGTTTGATTCTATTTGGGTAGTGGTGGATAGATTGACCAAGTCAGCCCATTTTATTCCGGTAAGAATAGATTATAATGCTGAGCAATTGACTAAAGTTTATGTGAAAGAGATAGTGAGGTTTCATTGGGTGCCCCTCTCTATCATCTCAGACCGTGGTACCCAATTCACATCCAAGTTTTGGAGGAAATTGCATGATGAATTTGGCACACAACTCACTTTTAGTATAGCCTTCCATCCACAGACAGAAGAACAGTCAGAGAGGAATATTCAAGTGCTAGAAGACATGTTGAGGGGATGTGTGCTTGATTTTGGAGGGCATTGGGATAAATTCATACCTTTGTGTGAGTTCTCCTATAATAATAGTCGTCACTCCAATATTAATATGGCACCATTTGAGGCATTATATGGGAGGGGATGTAGATCATCCCTAGGATGGTTTGAGGCTGGAGATGTGAAACCTTTGGGGGTTGATTTAGTGAAGGATGCTCAAGATAAGGTGAGGAGTATTCAAGCTAAGCTTTTAGCAGCCCAGAGTAGAAAAAAAAGTATGCGGATCATAAGTAAGAGACATGACGTTTCAAACTGTTGAAAATGTTCTTCTTAAGGTATCACCCATGAAAGGGGTTGATGAGATTTGGCAAGAAGGGCAAGTTAAGTCTGCGATACATTGGTCCCTTTGAGGTTCTTGAATGTGTAGGATCGGTAGCGTATAGATTGGCTTTACCTCCTAACCTACCGAGAGTTCATCCGGTATTCCATCTGTCCATGTTGAAGAAATATCATGGTGATGGGGATTATATCATTAAGTGGGACTCAATTGTGTTAGACAAAGACCTCTAGTATGAGGAGGAACCGATTGCAATTCTTGATTGTGATGTGCGTAAGTTGAGGACTAAGGAGATTAAGTCCGTGAAAGTTCAATGGAAGCATCGTCCAGTTGAGGAAACTACTTGGGAGATCGAGAGAGACATGTGAGACAAGTATCCCCAATTGTTCGTCGATTCAAGTACTACTTCATTATTTCCTTCTCCTATTTTCCTAAGTTTTGTCACTCGGGGACGAGTAATGGGTAAATTGGTATCTATTGTAATGACCTGTTCTCGTCATTATAGAAAAGCCAACGGGGGAAAATTTGGGGCCAAAATTTTTTTCGTAGTATTTGGATTTTTCCAACCTTGTCCAAATTTGGATAAAATCAAAGTCTTTGAGGTGTGGGGAAATCTGGTAACAATCGAGTGAATCATTTATGATTTTGATCTCATGAGTAGTTAGAAAACTCGTTAAGGAATTCGTACGACTTTACGGAGTTGAATTCGGGCGAGTAGAACTTTTGGAATCGATCTTAGCATAAAAAAGTATTTTTTGAGCGTCGTGGGTTAGAGGTGTGTTGTGAAATGGGGATTTTGGAATTCTATAATTAGCTCATTCTCTCGCGTAACCCGCTTTGGCGCTGGGTTTTGCCACTTTGGCGGGGCCGCTACAGCGGGGTGACAGCCGCTGTGGCGGGCTCGACGTGACTTAAGATCGTTAATAAACTCCTAAACGACCTTATTTGGTACTTTTTGATTTTTAGAGCTAAGGAACGAACCCCAGGCTACTCCTACTCATTTTCACCATTCTTGAGGCTAAAGGTAAGCTTTTCACTCCCCGAATCCATTTTTCGATCCATAGAACACAATAAAATAGGTGAATATTGATGGGAAAGGATTTTGTTATAGATTCTATGGTGGAAACAACCCTAAATTGGATAAAAGGGATCATGGGTATGATCTAGGGTTCAGAGAATTGTTAGTAATTTGGGTAATTAGTGGTTGTTTATTGATTCCCGTATTATATTGATTGTTTATAGACCAAGAACAAGCGTAACGAATTCGAAAAGGGAATGATCAAGTTTCTTAGGGTTTCAAGCTTGTTTCGAGGTAGGTGATGGTTGTGATTCTATGATTGTGTGATGTATGTTTGTTCTTGCTTCATTATGATACTTGTATATGTATGAATGTTGCAATGTTGATCACACTTGTTGTAAATGAGATAGATGAATTATGATTGCCATGAAATCATGACTTAAATGTATGATCTTGATGATATACTTGTGATTGTGATTGTGGTGTGTTGAATGGATTGGTTGCCACGTTCCAGCATAACTGTTGGATCGGTTGCCACGTTCCGGCATAATTATGGGATCGGTTGCCACGTTCTGGCATAATTATGGGATCGAATACCATGTTTCGGTATGCTAACTATTTGGGTTTGGTTTCCATGAGAGGACCAATGATTTGATATAAAGTGTTTCATTGTTCGTTGTTCGTAAATGTTGATAATATTGTATATGTTGATATATATGCATGTGATTATAATATTTTCTTGACTTGCTTATGTTGCACTTAGTGGGATAGTCCTGTGATCCTATTAGTACACTGTGGTTGTGTACTGATACTGCACTTGCTCTTATTTTTGTTGAGTACATGGCATCTTCAAGCGGCTACTGACAGACCTCGCTTAGGAGATCATCAAGGGTGAGCCAATTCTTTCGGGCTGCCATGGATTCTCTTTCGTCTATGTCCACCATTTCTGGACTTAGACTATGTTTTAGTTAGTTGATTAGTTCATTAGATTGGGGTTGCATCCCTTCTTGTTTAGACTTGGTTCATTGTTAGATGTTTTGGTACATTGACTTTCAGGTTCTAGGTTATTTCTTCCGCATTGTATAGTTCTTGTTAGGCTTTTGTTGGAGTTTATGGGAACTCCCTATTTATTTTCTTAGTATTTAACTTGCTTCCGTAACTTAAATACCTTAGTTTTGGTTTAGTTGCTTGGTTTGAGTTGTAGTAGTGGTTCTCCCACCGGAGAGTTAGTGTGGGTGCCAATCACGACGGTCTGGGTCGTGACATGTACAATAATAAATTAGTAGAAAAATACGGAAAATTGTCAAAAAAAATGAGGAAAAAAGATAAATAGAATATTTTGCCAAAGAGAGGTGCAACTTCACTTCTCTAACATCTAGCTTATATTATATATAGATTTTTAAGTACAACAATATGTAATAGCTATGAGAAAAGTACCATAGATAATATACCTTCCAAGCATGGTAAAATATTAGAATATTGAAATCAAAATAATACATTAATGAATCTTTAAAATATTGTAAACATTCAAACTTTATACTAATATGATCATCTCTCTTGATGAATCTTTCAACATGATTAAACTTCCTTCTTCATTTTGATGATCTTGTACTAAATTAATGTGAACATCTCTCTTTATAATGAATCTTTGAAGAATATATCTTTGATCTTCATCAAAGTGAAGAACATATCATGTCACTATCTTTTCTATGATCTCTTATGAAAAAGATGAAGAATAATTTATTTATTTTAAAAATAAAAAGAGAAAAAAAACTACACTATTAGAAAGAAAGAATGAGAAAAAAACTACACTAATAGAAAGAAAGAATGAGAAAAAAATTACACTAATAGAAAGAAAGAATGAGAAAATGAAAAATAAATATTCAACATCTACATGGATGATTGTAATTTATAGATTTGATAATCCATAAGAATAAGCTGAAGAGACATGTTATTTAAGTAGAGAATATGAATAGATGGAGGTTTTTTGTAACTCATTAGATATAATTAGAATAGTAAATATGATTGTTTTTTTTATTTAATAAATAAAATATTTAATGAAAAGAATTTAAAAAAATCTCAAAAAAGGAGAAAAAAGATAAATATGAATGGAGGCCATAGAGAGGTGCCACATCACATTGTCTATGTTTCTCCTTTATATTATATATAGATTTGCATTGGATTAAATTTATATTAAGTTGATCTGATCCAAAATAACTTTTTATTTTTTTGACTCGACTTAATAGGAAATTTAATAAAGTAAATAAGATTTTTGAATTATGTATATATATATATATATATATATATATATATGGTGATAAATTAAAGATATGTATAATTTACTAAAATACAATTTTCGTTAATATACCATATGAAAAAGTCCAAATTAAAAATCACTTGTCGAAAAAGAAAAAAATATTCTTTATGAAACAGACTAAAAAGGATTATAAGATAAACTAATTAAAATTAAAAAATAATTGAATTTATATATTCAAAACTATACAAATTAATTATTTATCTATAAGAGCAAATAAATAATATTTTTTCTATTTATGTAGACTCTCTTGAGTCTTGCCTCTCTACAAAGATTTGCCAACTCACATATATCAAACATTATAGACAAGTAATACTATGATTGAGTTAATTTCTTAAATAGTCATTTATATTTCGAAAATTGTCTATTAATTAAAATTATATTTGATCTTTTATAACTATAAAAATCACTCAATTATTTATTTTCCTCAAAAATGCTAAACAAAAAAAAAATTCTCTTTTAGTTGACATGTCATGTCACATTAAACACTTTATTCAGTTCAAATTTAAAAAGAGAAAGAATATAAAATATTACCTTTTGAGAAGAATTTTGTAATGAACTTTTTTTTGTTTAACTATTTGAGAACATATACATTTACATGCATAAAGCCTAATATAAAAGAAGAAAAAAATAATATTTGATTCATTTGAAGCGACTCGAAAACAAAAAGAGAAAAAAGCAGTGTTATTAACTTTATAGAATTAAATAACAAGTAAATCATTTTTAAAAACAAATAGGTCACAAGTCCAAATTATAATTTGTGACAAGTAATGTATATTTTTTTAGCATAATTAGAGGCTTTCTACATTAAAATTAAGTCCATGCTTTGATTTCAAATATATCTTACCACTACACAAATCATTTTGATCGTAGAAATATTCATAACAAATCTAACAATGTTAATTTGTTCTTCGCTTCTATCAAACTCTAGTCAAATATATTGTCATGTATATCATTATTCATTTAGATAATTTTAAAATTTCAGCTCTAAAATCAAATGCAAATAATAATTTCTTCAAGTAATCCAACATGTAGCTAAATAACTCCTTGTATTGAGAAATCTTTCCTACTAAGACATGTAAAAAATTAACGATACTTTTAATTTCTTTTCATGATTTGTTAACTATGGTTAAAGTGAAAATTCAACTTATTGTGGTCCCACTTGAAATCTTAACTATCATCAACACTTTATACTTTTTTTTTTCTAACGGTTCATAACCTAGTGAACAATAATTTAGAGGGCTGTACAGAGTTATTTGAGTGAGGAATTTGTTTCAGCATAGAAGTCGTATTTTTTTCTTGTACTGAAATTGAAAATTCTAACAGACTCTAAGTACTTGAGTAATTTTTTTTCCATTTGGAGACTCTTAAGTCTTGGCTTTCATATTTCGAACATTACATTACAATTCAAGAAATTTTTTCTAAATTGAGTTGTAAATAATAGATTAATAAAGTTATAGTCATGTCCATAATTTTATCTTAATTTAACCTAGCTTTCATATGAAATTCACCTCGTAATCTTTACAGTGACGGAAGAGATAAAGTAAAAAAATATATTTAATTTATATGATCTAACACTTATTAAGTATGGCCCCTCAGTTCTTTTCTTTTGTGTTTTGAGGATTAAATTATATTAATTTTGATTAATATTTTAAGGTATATAATTTTATTTAAATTAAATTGATTTTCTAAGTACAAAATATGATAATGTTTCTAGCGTAATAGGAGTAATTATTATTTGCAAGATAACCAATTAATTCCTATCTCTAAGAGTAAATGAGTAATGCTTCTTTATTCGGAGCGTCTTTGAGTTAATTCCTTGAATGGTTATTTCTGTTTATGAAATTGTTAATTATTTTTTTTATAGTTTTTTAGAATTGTACAATCACTCAACTGTTATATTACTATTTTCAAAATTTACTAAATATTACAAAAGATTACTTCTCTCCTAGTTGACATTCCATGTCACATTAAATATTTTATTCAATTCAGATTTGAAATTCTTAATTATTAGGAAAAAAGAAAAAAGAAAATATTACCATTCTAGAATAACTTTTTATGATTTTTTTATTATTTGATAACACATACTTTATAAACAAATTTAAATAAAAAACATATTATTTTACATACATAAAGCCTGATAATATTTTAATATATAGAGCAATGACATTAATTTGGAAAAGAAAAAAAACAATGTCTTTTAACTTGATAGAATTAAATAACAAGCAAATCAATGAAAAAAATAAGATTACAAGTCCAAACTTAGTAATAAGTATTGAAATATTTTTATTTATTTTAACATGAGTATAGGCTTTTTACATAAAAATTGATGACATTAATTCCATCCTCTGTTGGAGCTCCATGGATTTCCAAATATCCCCAACTATTTATTTCAACATCATAAAAGTTACAAAATAAAATACTATTTTTCATCGCAATAAATATGATCTCTCCATCACGAGAATCATAGAATCCTTGAGGTGGACAATATGTTGGTTTCGATATATCTTCTACATCTTTCCATTGCGGAGGAATGTGAATGCCATGACTCTTCCATTCTTTTTTTTCAGAATTTTCTAAAATTCACAAATCATTTTGACCCGTGAAACATCCCTAACAGTCTAGCAATGCTATTTTTTCCTTCACTTCAATCAAATCATAATCAAATATATTGTCACATATATCATTTCCCAATTCAATAACTCTGAAATTTTCAGCTCTTAAATCAAATGCAACTATTGATTTCTTCGTGTAATCCATCATATAGACAACTCCTTTAATAGAGTAACTTTTTATACTAAAACATGGGGAAAAAATCAAAGATACCTTCAATTCTTTTCCATGATTTGTCTATGCTTAAAGTGAAAATAAAATTTTGTACATGCCTACGTGAATTATCAACCTGCATCAAAACTTTGTACTACTTTTCTACGGGTTCATAGCCTAGTGAATAGTAATATGAAGATTCAACTGAGTGAGAATTTTTTCTCTGATAAGGAAGTAGTACTGTTTTTCTCGTACTGGGATTGAAAATTCTAACAGGCTCCTTGTCGTACTTTCAGATGCAGTATGAACCATTAGCACACAGTCCATTGAAATATTGATTGTGACAATCAAAATTCCATCTAGATGTATTTCCTTATTCATTTAGATCTACAACGGATAGATCTTCAGCTTTACCCATAAGGAATTTTGTTCCACCGTCGCGAGTCATAGAGAGTAGGTGATGGACACGAGTAAAATCTGAATCCAACATAAGGAGATCAAAAAATTTGGAAACGCACCTAAAGTGCATCAATCACAAAACAGGAAGCCATAGGATATTTCAACAATTAGTTCTTTAGGAAGAGTGGGAATTCTTCTTATAGGTATCATATTTGTATCCTAAGTGGAGGCTGAAGACTGAGTGAGTCAAACTAAAGTCTTTGCAAACTTTTATAAGTAGGCTAAATTTTCCTCATTAAATGTTTTACTTGACTTTATTATCTATTTGTATTAAAACATTTGCATTGGTTTAAATTTATATTAAGTTGATCTGATTCGAAATAATTGTTTATTTTTTTGACTTGACTTAATAGGAAATTTAATAAAGTAAATAAGATTTTTGAATTATGTATATATATGGTTGTCACAACCCAGATCGTTGTGATTGGCACCCACACTAACACTCCGGTTGGAGAACCACTACTACAACCCAAACCAAGCAACTAAACCCAAACTAATGCATTTAAGTTACGGAAGCAAGTTAAATACTAAGGAAATAAATAGGGAGTTCCCATAAACTCCAACAAAAGTCTAACAAGAACTAAACAATGCGGAAGAAATAACCTAGAACCTGAAAGTCAATGTAGCAAAACATCTAAAGTTCAACAAGTCTAAACAAGAAGGGATTCAACCCATTCTAATGAGCTAATAAACTAACTAGAACATAGTCTAAGTCCGAAAATGGTGGACATAGATGAAAAAGAACCCATGGCAGCCCGAAAGAATTGGCTCACCCTTGAATTCGAACGATCACTGATCTCCTAAGCAAGGTCTGTCAGTAGCCGCCTGAAGATGCCCTGTACTCAACAAAAATAAGAGCAAGTGCAGTATCAGTACACAATCACAGTGTACTGGTAGGATCACGCGACTATCCCACTAAGTACAACATAAGCAAGTCAAGACAACAATATAATCACATGCATATATCGAACATATACAATATCATCAACATTTAGTAACAACGAACAATTTCACATGTCTCAAAATACACAATTATGACTAGTCATTGGTCCTCTCATTGAACCCAAACCCAAACAGTTAGCATACCAGAACGTGGTACCCGATCCAATGATTATATCGGAACGTGGCAACCGATCCCATAATTATGTCGGAACGTGACAACCAATCCAAGTTAGTTATGCTGAAACGTTGCAACCGCTCCATTCAACACACCATAATCACAATCACAAGTATATCCTTAAGATCATACAATTAAGTCATGATTTCATGGTAACCATCATTCATTTACCTCATTTACAACAAGTGTGATCAATAATGTAACATTCATATACATACATGTATCATAATAAAGCAAGAACAAACATACATCACACAATCATAGAATCACAACCATCACCTACCTCGAAACAAGCTTGAAACCCCAAGAAACTTGATCCTTCCCTTTTCGGATTCGTTACGCTTGTTCTTGGTCTATAAACAATCAATATAATACGAGAATCAATAAACAATCACTAATTACCCGAATTACTAACAATTCTATGAACCCTAGATCAAACTCATGATCCTAATTATCCAATTTAGGGTTGTTTCCACCATAGAATCTATAACAAAACTCTTCCCCATCGATACTTACCCATTCCATTACGTTCTACGGATCGAAAAATGAATTCGGAGAGTGAAAAGTTTACCTTTAGCCTCAAGAATGGTGGAAAACGAGTATGAGTCGCCTGGGGTTCGTTCCTTAGCTCTAAAAGTTGAAAAGTGCATAATAAGTCGTTTAGGGGTTAATTAACGACCTTAAGTCGCGTCAAGCCCGCCACAACGGCCCTCATCCCACTGTAGCGGCCCAGCCAGAGAGGCAAAATCTAGCACCAAAGCGGTTGAAACGAAACAGAGAGCTATTTTGAGAATTCCAAAATCGTCATTTCATAATACACCTCTAACCAATGATGCTCAGAAAATACTCTTAGCGCTAAGATCGATTCCGGGAGTTCGACTCACCCGAATTCAATTCCGTAAAGTCGTACGGATTTCTTAACGAGTTATCTAACTACTCATGCAATCAAAATCATACCTGATTCACCCGATTGTAACCATATTTCTCTACTCCTCAAAGACTCCGATTTCGTCCAAATCTGGACTAGGTTGAAAATATCCAAATACTACGAAAAAGTTTTTCGACCCCATATTTTCCTCCGTTGGTTTTTCTATAACGACGGAAATAGGTCGTTACAATGGTGCTAAATTAAGGATATGTATAATTTACTAAAATGCAATTTTAGTTCAAAATACCATATGAAAAAGTCCAAATTAAAGATCACTTGTCGAAAAAAGAAAAAAACATTCTTTATGAAACAAACTAAAAAGGATTATAAGATAAACTAATTAAAATTAAAAAATAATTAAATTTATATATTCAAAACTATTCAAATTAGTTATTTATCTATAAGAGCAAATGAATAATATTTTTTCTATTTGTGTAGACTCTCTTGAGTCTTGCCTCTCTACGAAGATTAGCCAGCTTATATATATCAAACATTATATATAAGTAATGTTCTGATTGAGTTAATTTCTTAAATAGTTATTTATATTTTGAAAATTGTGTAATAATTAAAATTATATTTGTTTTTTTATAACTATAAAAATCACTCAATTATTTTTTTTCCTCAAAAATGCTAAACTAAAAAAATAATATTTTCTTTTAGTTGACATGCCATGTCACATTAAACACTTTTTTCAATTCAAATTTTAAAAGAGAAAGAATATAAAATATTACCTTTTGATAAGAATTCTTTTATGATCTTTTTAAAAAAATCATTTGAGAACATATACATTGACATGCATAAAGCCTAATATAAAAGAAAGAAAAATAATACTTGGTTCATTTGAAACAACTCGAAAAAAAAGAGAGAGACAAAAACAGTGTTATTAACTTTATAGAATTAAATACCAAGCAAATCATTTTATTTTATTTTATTTTTAAAAAGGCCACAAGTCCAAACTTTAATTTGTGACAAGCAATTTAATTTTTTTTTAGCATAAGTAGACGCTTTCTACATTAAAATTAAGTCCAAACATTTATTTCAAATATATATTTCCAGTACACAAATTATTTTGATCATATAAATATTCATAACAAATCTAGCAATGCTAATTTGTTCCTCACTTCTATCAAACTGTATTAAAATATTTTGTCATCTATATCATTACTCAATCCAACAATTCTTAATTTTCAGTTCTAAAATTTAAATGCAAATAATAATTTCTTCAAGTAATCCAACATGTAGCTAAATAACTCCTTGTATTGGGAAACTCTTCCTACTAAAACATGAAAAAAAATCAACGATATTTTTAATCTCATTACACGATTCATTGTCTATGCTTAAAGTGAAAATTCAACTTCTTGTGGGGACACTTGAAATCTTAACTATCATTAAAACTTTATACTTTTTTTTTCTAACGGTTCATAACCTAGTGAACAATAATTTAGACGGTTGTACAGATAACAGAGTTATCTGAGTAAAGAATTTGTTTCAGCAAGAATGTTGTATTTTTTTTTGTGTACTGAAGTTGAAAATTCTAACAGACTCTAAGTACCTGTGAATTTTTATTTTTTTTCCATTTGGAGACTCTCAAATCTTGGCTTTCATATTTCAAACATTACAATCCAAGAAATATTTTCTAAATTGAGTTGTAAATAATCGACTAATAAAGTTATAGTCATGTTTGTATTTTTATCTTATTTTCACCTCGCCTTTATCTAGAATTCACTTCAAAATTCTTTGCAGTGACATAAGAGATAACGTAAAAAATAATAATGTATACGATCAAATGCTTACTAAGTATAGTTCCATAGTTCTTTTCTTTTGTGTTTTGGGAATTAAATTACATTAATTTTGATTAATATTTTAAGTTATACATTTTTATTTAAATTAAATTAATTTTTTGAATACAAAATATGAGAATATTTTTCTAGCGGAATAGAAGTAATTATTATTTGCAAGATAACCAATTAATTTTTTCTCTGAGAGTAAATGAGTAATGTGTTTTCATTCGGAGACTCTTTGAGTTAATTCCTTGAATAGCTATTTATGTTAATGAAATTATCAATTAATTTTCTTTTATTCTTTTAAAATTGTAAAATCACTCAAACTATTGTTTTTATTATTATTATTTTCAAAATATATTGAATATAACAAAAGATTTCTTCTCTCCTAATTGACATTTCATGTCACATTAAATATTTTATTTAATTCAAATTTGAAATTCTTAACTATTAGACAAAAATAAAATATAAAATATTACCATTCTAGAAGAATTTTTTTATGCTTTTTATTATTTGATAACACATACTTTATAAACAAAAACATATGCTTTGACATACATAAAGCCTAATAATATTATAGAGAACAATAATATTCATTTGAAGCGACTCAAAAAGAAAAGAAAAATAAGATCACAAGTCTAAACTTAGTAATAAGTTGAAATATTTTTATTTATTATTTTAGGAAAAGTAGAGGCCTTCTACATAAATATTAATGCCATTAATTCCATCCTCTATTGGAGCTCTGTGAATTTCCAAATATCTCCAACTACTTTTCTCAACATCATAAAAATAACAAAATAAAATGTTATTTTTTACCGTAATAAATATAATTTCACCATTATGAGAATCTCAGAATCCTTGAGGAGGTCCATATTCTGGTTTCAATATATCACAAGAAAAGAAAAATAAGATCACAAGTCTAAACTTAGTAATAAGTTGAAATATTTTTATTTATTATTTTAGCAAAAGTAGAGGCCTTCTACATAAATATTAATGTCATTAATTCCATCCTCTATTGGAGCTCTGTGAATTTCCAAATATCTCCAACTACTTTTCTCAACATCATAAAAATAACAAAATAAAATGTTATTTTTCACCGTAATAAATATAATTTCACCATTATGAGAATCACAGAATCCTTGAGGAGGTCCATATTCTGGTTTCAATATATCTTCCACATCTTTCCACTGCGAAGGAATGTGAATGCCATGACTCTTCCATTCTTCATTTTCAAAATTTTCTAAGACCCATAAATCATTTTTACCGGTGAAACTTCCACAACAGTCCAACAATGCTATTTTGCCTTTCACTTCTATTAAATCATAATTAAATATCTTGTCACATATATCATTACCCAATCCAATAACTCTGAAATTTTCAGCTCTAAAATTAAATGCAATTATTGAATTCTTCGAGTAATCCATTATATAGATAAATCCTTTAATAGGGCAACTTTTCATACTAAAACATGGAAAAAAATCAATGATATCTTTAATTTTTCTCCAAGATTTGTCTATACTTAAGGTGAAAATAAAATTTCGTACATGTCCACTTGAATTATGAACTTGCATCAAAATTTTGTATTTCTTTTCTACGGGTTCATAACCTAGCGAATAGTAATATAAAGATTTGACCGAGTGAAATTTTTTTCTCTGATAGGGAAGTACTATCATGTTTCTTGTATTGGGATTGAAAATTCTAACAGGCTTCTTATCGTGCTTCCAGATGCAGTACGAACCATTAACACACGGTCCATTGAAATATTGATCGTGACAATCAAAATTCCATCTAGATGTATTTCCTTCTTCGTTTAGATCTACAACGTATAGATCTTCAGCTTTCCCCATAAGGAATTTTGTTCCACCATCGCGAGTCATAGAGTGTAGGTGATGAACATAAGTAAAATCTAAATCCAACGCAAGGGCATCAAAATTTTTGAAAACACACCTAAAGCGCATCAATGACATAACAGGAAGTCATATGAATATTTCAATAATTAGTTCGTGAGGAAGAGTAGGAATTCTTCTCATAGGTATCATATTTGTATCCTAAGTAGAGGCTGAAGACTGAGTGAGTCAAACTAATGTCTTTGCAAGCTTTTATAAGTAGGCTAAACTTTCCTCATTAAATGTTTTGTTTGACTTTATTATCTACTTGTATTAAAACATTTGCATTGGGTTAAATTTATATTAGGTTGATTTGATCCAAACTAACTTTTTATTTTTTTGACTTGACTTAATAGGAAATTTAATAAAGTAAATGAGAATTTTGAATTATGTATATATATGGTGATAAATTAAAGATATGTATAATTTACTAAAATACAATTTTAGTTAATATACCATATTAAAAAGTCCAAATTAAAGATCACTTGTCGAAAAAGGAAAAAAACATTCTTTACGAAACAGACTAAAAAGGATTATAAGATAAACTAATTAAAATTAAAAAATTATTAAATTTATAAATTCAAAACTATACAAATTAATTATTTATCTATAAGAGCAAATGAATAATATTTTTTCTATTAGTGTAGACTCTCTTGAGTCTTGCCTCTCTATAAAGATTAGCCAACTCACATATATCAAACATTATATATAAGTAATGTTCTAATTGAGTTAATTTATTAAATAATTATTTATATTTCAAAAATTGTCTATTAATTAAAATTACTTGATTTTTTATAACTATAAAAATCACTCAATTATTTTTTTCCTCAAAAATGCTAAACTAAGAAAATAATATTCTCTTTTAGTTGACATGCCATGTCACATTAAACACTTTATTCAATTCAAATTTTAAAAGAGAAAGAATATAAATTATTACCTTTTGATAAGAATTCTTTTATGATCTTTTTTTTAAAAAATCATTTGAGAACATATACATTGACATGCATAAAACCTAATATTAAAGAAAGAAAAATAATATTTGGTTCATTTGAAACAACTCAAAAAAAAGCGAGAGACAAAAATAATGTTATTTACTATATAGGATAAAATACCAAGCAAATCATTTTATTTTATTTTATTTAAAAAAAGGCCACAAGTCCAAACTTTAATTTGTGACAAGCAATTTAATAATTTTTTTTTAGCATAAGTAGACGCTTTCTACATAAAAATTAAGTCCAAACATTAATTTCAAATATATATTTCCAGTACACAAATCATTTTGATCATATAAATATTCATAACAAATTTAACAATGCTAATTTGTTCCTCACTTCTATCAAACTGTATTAAAATATTTTGTCATCTATATCATTACTCAATCCAACAATTCTTAATTTTCAGTTCTAAAATTTAAATGCAAATAATAATTTCTTCAAGTAATCCAACATGTAGCTAAATAACTCCTTGTATTGGGAAACTCTTCCTACTAAAACATGAAAAAAAATCAACGATATTTTTAATCTCATTACACGATTTATTGTCTATGCTTAATGTGAAAATTCAACTTTTTGTGGAGAGACTTGAAATCTTAACTATCATTAAAACTTTATACTTTTTTTTCTAACAATTCAAAACCTAGTGAACAATAATTTAGAGGGTTGTACAGATAACAGAGTTATCTGAGTAAAGAATTTGTTTCAGCAAGAATGTCGTATTTGTTTTTCGTGTCCTGAAGTTGAAAATTCTAACAGACTCTAAGTACCTTGTGATTTTTTTTTTTTCCATTTGGAGACTCTCAAGTCTTAGCTTTCATATTTCAAACATTACAATCGAAGAAATCTTTTCTAAATTGAGTTGTAAATAATAGACTAATAAAGTTATAGTCATGTCTGTATTTTTATCTAAATTTCACCTCGCATTTATCTAGAATTCACTTCAAAATTCTTTGCAGTGACATAAGAGATAACGTAAAAAATAATAATGTATACGATCAAATGCTTACTAAGTATAGTTCCATAGTTCTTTTTTTGTGTTTTGAGAATTAAATTACATTAATTTTGTTTAATATTTTAAGATATATATTTTTATTTAAATTAAATTAATTTTTTAAATACAAAATATGAGAATATTTTTCTAGCGGAATAGAAGTAGTTATTATTTGCAAGATAACCAATTAATTCTCTCTCTGAGAGTAAATGTGTAATGTGTTTTCATTCGGAGACTCTTTGAGTTAATTCCTTGAATAGCTATTTATGTTAATGAAATTATCAATTAATTTTCTTTTATTCTTTTAAAATTGTAAAATCACTCAAACTATTGTTTTTATTATTATTATTTTCAAAATATATTGAATATAACAAAAGATTTCTTCTCTCCTAATTGACATTTCATGTCACATTAAATATTTTATTTAATTCAAATTTGAAATTCTTAACTATTAGACAAAAATAAAATATAAAATATTACCATTCTAGAAGAATTTTTTTATGCTTTTTATTATTTGATAACACATACTTTATAAACAAAAACATATGCTTTGACATACATAAAGCCTAATAATAATATAGAGAACAATAATATTCATTTGAAGCGACTCAAAAAGAAAAGAAAAATAAGATCACAAGTCTAAAATTAGTAATAAGTTGAAATATTTTTATTTATTATTTTAGCATAAGTAGAGGCCTTCTACATAAATATTAATGCCATTAATTTCATCCTCTATTGGAGCTCTGTGAATTTCCAAATATCTCCAACTGTTTTTCTCAACATCATAAAATAACAAAATAAAATGTTATTTTTCACCGTAATAAATATAATTTCGCCATTATGAGAATCGCAGAATCCTTGAGGAGGTCTATATTTTGGTTTCAATATATCTTCCACATCTTTCCACTGTGAAGGAATGTGAATGCCATGACTCTTCCATTCTTCTTTTTCAAAATTTTCTAAAACCCATAAATTAATCAGGTACTTAAAGTCTGTTAGAATTTTCAATTTCAGTACAAGAAAAAAATATGACTTCTATGCTGAAACAAATTTCTCACTCAAATAACTTTGTACAACCCTCTAAATTATTGTTCACTAGGTTATGAACCGTTAGAAAAAAAAGTATATAGTTTTGATGATAGTTAAGCTTTCAAGTGGGCCCACAATAAGTTGAATTTTCACTTTAAGCATAGATAACAGATCATGAAATTAAAAGCATCGTTAATTTTTTACATGTCTTAGTAGGAAATATTTCTCAATACAAGGAGTTATTTAGCTACATGTTGGATAACTCGAAGAAATTATTATTTGCATTTGATTTTAGAGCTGAAATTTTAAAATTATCGGATTGAATAACAATATACATGACAATATATTTGACTAGAGTTTGATAGAAGCGAAGAACAAATTAGCATTGTTAGATTTGTTATGAATATTTCTACGATCAAAATGATTTGTGTAGTGGAAAGATATATTTGAAATCAAAGCGTGGACTTAATTTTAATGTAGAAAGCCTCTACTTATGCTAAAAAAATTACATTACATGTCACAAATCATAGTTTGAACTTCTGATCTTTTTGTTTTTAAAAATGATTTGCTTGTTATTTAATTCTATAAAGTTAATAACACTGTTTTTGTCTCTTTAATTTTTGTTTTCGAGTCGCTTCAAATGAATCAAATATTATTTTTTTCTTTTTTTATATTAGGTTTATGCATGTCAATGTATATGTTCTCAAATAATTAAACAAAAAAAGTTCATTAAAGAATTCTTCTCAAAAGGTATTATTTTATATTCTTTCTCTTTTAAATTTGAACTGAATAAAGTGTTTAATGTGACATGGCATGTCAAGTAAAAGATAATAATTTTTTTGTTTAGCATTTTTGAGGAAAAAAATAATTGAGTGATTTTTATAGTTATAAAAGGTCAAATATAATTTTAATTAATAGACAATATTCGAAATGTAAATGACTATTTAAGAAATTAACTCAATCATAGCATTACTTGTCTATAATGTTTGATATATGTGAGCTGGCAAATCTTTGTAGAGAGACAAGACAGAAGAGAGTCTACACAAATAGAAAAAACATTATTCATTTGCTCTTATAGATAAATAATAATTTTGTATAGTTTTGAATATATAAATTTAATTATTTTTGTAATTTTAATTAGTTTATCTTATAATCGTTTTTAGTATATTTAATAAAGAATTTTTTTTCTTTTTCAACAAGTGATCTTTAGTTTGGACTTTTTCATATGGTATATTAAATAAAATTGTATTTTAGTAAATTATACATATCTTTAATTTATCACCATATATATACATAATTCAAAAATATTATTTACTTTATTAAATTTCATATTAAGTCAAGTCAAAAAAATAAAAAGTTATTTTGGATCAGATCAACTTATTATAAATTTAACCCAATGCAAATGTTTTAATACAAGTAGATAATAAAGTTAAACAAAATATTTAATGAGGAAAATTTAGCCTGCTTATAAAAGCTTGCAAAGACATTAGTTTGACTCACTCGATAAAGTTTCCATAAACTCCAAAGTCTAACAAACAGTTATGGAAATATTCCCTAGAGCCTGAAAGTCAATGTACCAAAACTCTAACAAGGAACCATAAGTCTAAAGAAAATGGGTATAACCCAATTAAACATACGAATATCTTAAGTAATAATCTAAGTCAAAATAAGAAGGACTGAGCAAAAAGAGAACTCATTGTAGCCTAGAAGACTTGGTTCACCCTTGAATTCGAATCGATCACTGGTCTTCTAAACAAGATCCATCAGTAGCCGCCTGAAGATGCCCTGTACTCAACAAAGAAAGAGCAAGTGCAGTATCAATAAACAACTACAGTGTACTGGTAGGATCACACGGCTATTCCAATAAGTGAAATATATCCAAGTAACCACAACATAATAAAACAGGCATAGGCCGAACATATACAATATCACTCATCATTTCAGGATCAACGACAATTCCACATTCTCAATTATACATCAATATGACAAGTCAATGGTCCTCTCATGGAACCCACACCCAAGCGGTTAGTGTACCGATATCTGTACCCTATCTAAGTTAGTGTACCGGACTTGACACTCGATCCCATATATGCGCCGGAACGTGACACTCGATCCCATATATGCGCCGGAACGTGGCACTCGATCCAAGTTAGTGTGTTGAAACGTAACACCCAATCCATTCAACAAGCCACAATCACAATCACAATCACAATGTACATTCTCATAATCATACAATCAAGTGTTGGTTCATGGCATACAATCATTCATTCATACTCATTTACGATTAGTGTGATCAATAATGCAACATTCACATACATACATGCATTAAAATGAAGTAATTACTAACTTACATCACACCAACATGAAATCACAACCATCACCTATTGGTTAAATGTTTTCTTATTTAAATGTGAAAATATTTTACTTTTTGGGAATACATAGTCCCCATATACTTTTTTTAAAGAAATGAACTTCAATCTATACCCGATCCAACGTATAGATCTTCAGTTTTTTTTATGTTAGACTTTATTGTCACGATCCAAACCGTCATGGTTGGAACGCACACTAACCCTCCGGTGGGAGAACCATTAACACTAACTAGCTAACCCAAATTAACGAAAACTAAAGCATTTAAAGATACAAAATCAGGTTTAAATGCAAGAATCAATAGAGTTCCCATAAAATCCAAAAGTTTAACAAACAATTGCGGAAATATTCCCTAGAACCTGAAAGTTAATGTACCAAAACTCTAACAAGGAACCATAAGTCTAAAGAAAATGGGTACAACCCAATTAAACATACGAATATCTAAAGTACTAATCTAAGTTCGAATAAGAAGGACTGAGCAAAGGAGAACTCATGGTAGCCTGGAAGAACTAGCTCACCCTTGAATTCAAATCGATCACTGGTCTTACAAACAAGGTCTGTCAGTAGTCGCGCCGCCTGAAGATGCCCTGTACTCAACAATGAAAAAGTAAGTGCAGTATCAGTACACAACCATAATGTACTGGTAGGATCACACAACTATTCCAATAGATGAAACATATCCAAGTAACCACAACATAATAAAACAGGCATATACCGAACATATACAAATCAGTCATCATTTCAAGATCAATGACAATTCCATATTCTCAATAATACATCAATATGACAAGTCAATGGTCTTCTCATGGAACCTACACCCAAACTGTTAGTGTACCGGTATGTGGTACCCGATCGAAGTTAGTGTGCCAGACGTGATATCCGATCCCACATATGCACCGAAATGTGGCATCCAATCTAATTTAGTGTGTTGGAACATAAAATCCGATTCATTCAACAAGCGTACATTCTCATAATCATACAATCAAGTGTTGGTTCACGGCATACAATCATTCATTCATACTCATTTACGATTACTGTGATCAATAATGCAACATTCACATATATACATGCATTAAAATGAAGTAATTACCAACATACATCACACCAACAAGAAATCACAACCATCTCCTACCTAGAAAAAAGATTAAACCCTCCTAAGAAACTTGATACTTTCCTTTCTGGATTATTGTCACTTGTTCTTGGTTTACAAATAATCAATAAAACTCGAGGTTTAACAAACGAGGCCTAATTAACTGGATTACAATCAAAATCATCAATCCTAGGCCAAACCCATGATCTTAATATGCAGCTAGGGCTTTTCCCACCATCCAAAACAGTACCAAAACCCTCCCCCAATAATAATTACCCATGAATTTACATTCTAGGAATTGAAAAATGGATTCGGGGAGTCAAGACCTTACCTTTAGATTCAAGAATGGTGAAAAACCATCAAGAAGTCACCCTGGTTCGTCTCCTAACTCTTAAGAACAAAATTTACAGAATAATGATGTTTTGGAGTTTATTTTCGACTTAAGTCGCCACTGGCCCGCTATGGCGGCCCTCATCCCGCCACAGCGGCCCCGCCCTAGCGGCTTGCATTGAAACTGAGAGCTAATTTAAGAGTTTCAGACACCCATTTCACAACACACCTTCATCCCATGATACTCAGAAACTACCCTTCCACGCTAAGATCAATTTCGAGAGTTCTATTCACCCGAATTTGATTCCGTAGAGTCATACGGGTTCCTTAACGTCTTAACTATCTACTCATGCGATCAAATTCATTATTAGATCTCTCATTGGTTAGAAGATTTCCCTAGACCTCACTGACTCTGATTTCGTCTAAATCTGGACTAGGCTAGGAATTCTCAAGTTATTATGAAAAAAGTTTGCCGGCCCAAATTATTTTCCCGGTGGCTTTTCAATAACGACGTGAACAAGTCGTTACAATAGATACCAATTTACCCATCAATCGTCCCCGAGTGACAAACTTAAGAAACATAGGCTAAAGTAAGAATGGAGTAGTACCTAAATCGATGAATTACTGGGGATATTTATCTCACATATCCTTCTTGATTTCCCAAGTAGCTTCCTCAAGTAGACGATGATTCCATTGAACTTTCACGGACTTTATATCTTTGGTTCTAAGCTTCTGGTCATCACGATCAAAAATTGCAACTGGTTCCTTCTCATAATGAAGGTCTTTGTCTAGTAAAATTGAGTCCTATTTTACTATGTAATCCTCATCACCATGATATCTCTTCAACATGGATACATGAAATATCGGATGAACTCCCAATAGGCTAGGTGGTAAAGCCAATTTATATGCTACTGGCCCTACACAGTCAAGAATCTCAAATGGACCAATGTAACGAGGACTAAGCTTGCCCTTCTTGCCAAATCTCATCACCCTTTTTCATATGTGATACTTTTAGAAGAACATTCTCACCTGTCTTAAATGTCATTTCTCGTACCTTATGGTCCATACTTTTTCTATCTACACTAGGTTGCTATTGCTACTAGGTCCCTTGTGCAGAATAAGAAGGATCCTGGTGCCTTTACTATCCCATGTACCATCGGGTTATTGCATTTTGCTAATGCATTGTGTGATCTTGGGGCTAGCATTAATCTGATGCCATTGTCGATTTACAAAAAGCTAGGTCTGGGAGATCCAAAACCGATTGCGACGCGAGTGCTCATGGCCGATAGAACTGTGAAGAGGCCCATAGGTGTGCTCCATAATGTACTTGTGAAAGTGGAGTCGTTTCTTTTTCCGGCAGATTTTGTGATTCTTGACAGCGAGGTTGATTTTAAGGTTCCCATCATTCTTGGGAGACCATTTTTAGCTACAGGGCGCACTCTGGTTGATATGGAAAAGGGGCAGATAAAATTCATACTGAACAATGAATAGGCAACTTTCAATATTTGTAGGTCTATCAAGCAAAGTAGTGAGCTCCAATCGGTATCGGCGATAACCTATAGAGTTGAGAGTATTTTTGAGGTGCAGGTTGAGGAGAGACGGGGTGTTGAGGCATTAGCAATAGTTATGATGAACTTCGACAGTAATGGTATTGAAGAGTATGATGAGCTGGTCGCCGCACTTGATAAGTGCGAATATCGGTCAAAACCAAAGAAGTTGGAGTTGGACATAAAAAATTGTGAGTCCCCACCTGCATGACCGTCTGTTGAGGAGGCACCGAAATTAGAGCTTAAGGCTCTACCACCGCATTTGAGTTACGTGTTCTTGGGAAATGATGATACCTTACCGGTCATTATTGCGGCTGATTTGAATGGGCGACAAATAGACTGTTTAGTTGCCATATTGAAGAGGTTCAAGCAAGCCATTCGGTGGACTATTGCGGATATTATTGGGATTCCTCCCGGTATTTGTTGTCATAAAATCCAACTCATGCCGGATCACAAACCTAGTGTTGAGCACCAAAGAAGATTAAATCCGCCTATGCAAGAGGTAGTTAAAAAGGAGATAAGTGGTTGGATGCTGGAGTTATCTATCCCATTGCAGATAGTAGTTGGGTGTGTCTTGTTCAATATGTGCCCAAGAAAGGTGGGATAAAGTGAAAGTTGAGGTGATAGAAAAACTTCCTCCACCTATCTCTGTAAAAGGTGTTAGGAGTTTTCTTGGGCATGCATGTTTTTATAGGAGGTTTATCAAAGATTTCTCAAAAAATGCACATCCTTTGTGCAAACTGCTCGAGAAGGAGTGTAAGTTATATTTTGATAATGCTTGTCTAAGAGCATTTGGAGAGTTGAAGGAGAAGTTAATGACTGCTCCTATCATTATTTCACCGGATTGGGGACAACCGTTTGAGGTAATGTGTGATGCGAGTGGAGTGGCGCTTGGTGTGGTATTGGGTTAAAGGCGAGAGAAAATTCTCCATCCTATTTATTATGCTAGCAAAGCTCTAAATGTGGTCCAAAAGAACTATAGGGTAACTGAACAAGAGCTTCTTGCGGTGGTTTTCGCATTCAAAAAATTTCGATCCTACTTGCTTGGCACTAAGGTCATAGTGCATACTGGCCATTCTGCATTGAGGTATTTGATGGCGAAGAAGGATGCAAAACTGAGGTTAATTAGATGGGTATTGTTGCTGTAAGAGTTTGATTTTGTGGTAAAAGATAGAAAGGGACCGAAAATCAAGTTGCCGATCACTTGTCCAGATTGGAAGAAGAGGCTATGTTAAAGCTTGGTGATAGGGCTGAAATTAATGATGCTTTTCCAGATGAATAGGTATTGGCTGCTTCTCATGATCTGATTCCTTGGTTCGCAGACTTTGCTAATTATTTGGCAAGCGATTTGGTGCCCCCAGATTTGTCTTTTCACCAAAGGAAAAAGTTTATGCATGATGTGAAGTTCTTTTGGGATGAGCCTTATTTGTATCGTAGTTGTGCCGATGGGATTATTCGTCACTGTATGCCAGAGGTCGAGATGATGGGTATACTAGAGGCGTGTCATTCATCGCCTGTTGGTGGGCATCATAGTGGTGTTCGGACTGCGCATAAAATTTTACAGTATGGGTACTACTGGCCCACCATCCACCAAGATGCTCATGATTTACTCGAAGAATTCAATAATTGTGGTTACTTGGATATGCTCATGAATTTACATTCTACGAATTGAAAAAGACTTACTTCCGTCATTGCAAAGAACTACGAAGTGAATTCTAGATAAAAGTGAGGTGAAATTAAGATAAAATTACAGACATGACTATAACTTTATTAATCTATTATTTACAACTCAATTAAGAAAAAATCTCTTAGATTGTAATGTAATGATTCAAATATGAAAGCCAAGAGTTGAGAGTCTCCAAATGGAAAAAAAGTAAAAATTACACTGGTACTTAGAGTCAGTTAGAATTTTCAACTTTAGTACAAAAAAAAATACTACATTCTTGCTGAATCAAATTCCTCACTCAGATAACTCTGTACAACCCTCTAAATTACTGTTCACTAAGTTATGAACCGTTAGAGAAAAAGTATAAAATTTTGATGATAGTTAAGATTTCAAGTGGGCCCACAAGAAGTTGAATTTTCACTTTAAGCATAGACAACGAATCATGAAATGAGATTAAAAGCATCGTTGATTTTTTACATGTTTTAGTAGGAGTTGTTTGTCAATACAATGAGTTATTTAGCTACATGTTGGACTGCTTGAAGAAATTATTATTTGAGTTAAAAAATTTTAGCTGAAAATTTTAGAATTGTCGAATTGAGTAATGATATAAATGAAAAAATATTTGACTATAGTTTGATAGAAATGAGGAACAAATTAGCATTGTTAGATTTGTTATGAATATTTATATGATCAAAATGATTTGTCTAGTGGACAGATATATTTGAAATAAAAGTTTGGACTTAATTTTAATGTAGAAAGCCTCTCCTTATGTTAAAAAAAATACTTACATTACTTGTCAGTTGTCACAAATAAAAGTTTGGACTTGTGACCCTTTTTATTTAAAAAATAAAATAAAGCGATTTGCTTGGTATTTAATTCTATAAAGGTAATAACACTGTTTTTGTCTCTTTATTTCGAGTTGTTTCAAATGAACCAAATATTATTTTTCCTTTTCTTTTTTTTTTATATTAGGCTTTATTGTCACGATCCAAACCGTCGTGGTTGGAACGCACACTAACCCTCTGGTGGGAGAACCATTAACGCTAACTAGCTAACCCAAATTAACGAAAACTAAAGCACTTAAAGATACAGAATCAGATTTAAATGCAAGAATCAATACAATTCCCATAAAATCCAAAAGTTTAACAAACAATTGCGGAAATATTCCCTAGAACTTGAAAGTCAATGTACCAAAACTCTAACAAGAAACCATAAGTCTAAAGAAAATGGGTACAACCCAATTAAACATACGAATATCTAAAGTACTAATCTAAGTCCGAATAAGAAGGACCGAGCAAAGTAGAACTCATGGTAGCCTGGAAGAACTGGCTCACCTTTGAATTCAAATCGATCACTGGTCTTTTAAACGAGGTCTGTCAGTAGTCGCGCCGCCTGAAGATGCCCTGTACTCAACAAAGAAAGAGTAAATGTAGTATCAGTACACAACCACAGTGTAATGGTAGGATCACACGGCTATTCCAATAAATGAAACATATCCAAGTAACCACAACATAATAAAATAGGCATATACCGAACATATACAATATCAGTCATCATGTCAAGATCAATGACATTCCACATTCTCAATAATACATCAATATGACAAGTCAATGGTCTTCTCATGGAACCCACACCCAAACTGTTAGTGTACCGGTTCATGGTACCCGATCAAAGTTAGTGTGCCAGACGTGATATCCGATCCCATATATGCGCCGGAACGTGGCACTCAATCTAATTTAGTGTGTTGGAACATAAAACCCGATACATTCAACAAGCCACAATCACAATCACAATGTACATTCTCATAATCATACAACCAAGTGTTGGTTCACGACATACAATCATTCATTCATACTCATTTACGATTAATGTGATCAATAATGCAACATTCACATATATACATGCATTAAAATGAAGTAATTACCAACATACATCACACCAACATGAAATCACAACCATCACCTACCTCGAACAAAGCTTAAACCCTCTTAAGAAACTTGATACTTCCCTTTCTGGATTATTTCCACTTGTTCTTGGTTTACAAACAATCAATATAACTCGAGGTTCAATAAACGAGGCCTAATTAACTAGATTACAATCAAAATCATCAACCCTAGGCCAAACCCATGATCCTAATATGCAGCTAGGGCTTTTCCCACCATCTAAAACAGTACCAAAACCCTCCCCAATAATAATTACCTATGAATTTACATTCAACGAATTGAAAAATGGATTCGGGGAGTCAAGACCTTACCTTTAGCTTCAAGAATGGTGAAAAACCATCAAGAAGTCACCCTGGTTCGTCTCCTAACTCTTAAGAACAAAATTTACAGAATAATGACGTTTTGGAGTTTATTTCCGACTTAAGTCACCACTGGCCCGCTATGGCGGTCCTCATCCCGCCACAATAGCCCCGCCCTAGCGGCTTGCATTGAAACAGAGAGCTAATTTAAGAGTTTCAAACTCCCATTTCACAACACACCTCATCCCATTATACTCAGAAACTACCCTTTCATGCTAAGATCAATTTCGATAGTTCTATTCACCCGAATTTGATTCCGTAAAGTCATACGGGTTCCTTAACGTCTTAACTATCCACTTATGCGATCAAATTCATTATTAGATATCTTATTGTTTAGAAGATTTCCCTAGACCTCACTGACTCCAATTTCATCTAAATCTGGACTAGGCTAGGAATTCTCAAGTTACTATGAAAAAAGTTTTCCGGTCCAAATTATTTTCCCGATGGCTTTTCTATAACGACGTGAACAAGTCATTACAATAGATACCAATTTACCCATCACTCGTCCCCGAGTGACAAACTTAAGAAACATAGGCTAAAGTAAGAATGGAGTAGTACCTAAATCGATGAATAACTAGGGATATTTATCTCGCATGTCCTTCTCGGTTTTCTAAGTACCTTCCTCAAGTAGACGATGCTTCCATTGAACTTTCACGGACTTTATATCTTTGGTTCTAAGCTTCCGGACATCACGATCAAGAATTGGAACTGGTTCCTTCTCATACTGAAGGTCTTTGTCTAGTAAAATTGAGTCCCATTTTACGATGTAATCCCCGCCACCATGATATCTCTTCAATATGGACACATGAAATATCGGATGAACTGCCAATAGGCTAGGTGGTAAAGCCAATTTATATGCTACTGGCCCTACACAGTCTAGAATCTCAAATGGACCAATGTAACGAGGACTAAGCTTCCCCTTCTTGCCAAATCTCATCACCCCTTTCATATGTGATACCTTTAGAAGAACATTTTCACCAGTCTTAAATGTCATGTCTCTTACCTTATGGTCCGCATACTTTTTCTATCTACTCTGGGCTGCTAAAAGCTTAGCTTGAATATTCCTCACTTTATCTTGAACATCCTTCACTAAATCAACCCCCAAAGGTTTCACATCTCCATCCTCAAACCATCATATGGATGATCTACATCCCCTCCCATAGAGTGCCTCAAACGGTGCCATATCTATGCTGGAGTGATAACTATTATTATAGGAGAACTCACACAATTATAGGAACTTATCCCAATGCCCTCCAAAGTTAATCACAAATGCCCTCAACATGTCCTCTAACAATTGGATAGTTCTCTCCGACTGCCTGTCCATTTGTGGATCAAAAGTTATACTAAAAGTGAGTTGTGTTCCCAATTCTTCATGTAGTTTCCTTTAAAACTTGGATATGAACTCTGTACCACAGTCTGAGATGATAGAAAGGGGCACCCCGTGCAGCCTTACTATCTCTTTTACATACACCTTAGCTAATTGTTGCACATTATAATATAATTTGACTGGAATAAAATGGGTTGACTTAGTTAATCTGTCAACCACTACCCAAATAGAATCACACTTTCCCAAAGTCTTTGGAAGACAAACCACAAAATCCATAGCTATCCTTTCTTACTTTCATTCCGGGTTTGACATTCTCTGAAGCAAACTTGCTGGCCTTGGATGTTCATACTTCACTTGTTGGCAATTTTGACACCTAGCCACAAACTCTGGTATATATTTCTTCATGCCAAGCCACCAATAAAGTTGCTTCAAATCTCGGTTCATCTTGGTCACACCCGGATGAATGGAATATTGCGAACCATGGGATTCTGTCAACAATTTCTGAATCAAGTCATCTACTCGAGGAACACAAATCCTTCCCTTAAAATTGAGCACACCCCCCGCATCCAGAGTGGTCTCTTGTGCCTTGCCAGACGATGTCTTCTTTTTAAGCTCATTCAAATGTTCATCCTCAAACTGTTTGTCCTTGATCTCCTCAATGAACGTGGCCATTACTTCAATGCTAGCTAACGCCTCACCTATCTCTGAGATGCCCAACTGCATGAACTTAGATTCCAAGGTTTGAATTTCCTTATCCAAAGGTCATTTGGATACACTCAAGCAAGCTAGACTACCCATACTCACCGATTTCCGACTAAGTACGTCTTCCACTACATTAGCCTTACCTGGATGACACTGGATGGTCACATCATAATCCTTGAGTAACTCCATCCACCTTCGTTGTCTTAAATTCAGATCCTTTTGAGTGAACACATGTTGTAGATTATGATGATCAGTAAACACCTCACACTTCACACCATAGAGGTAATTCCGCCAGATCTTAAGAGCAAACACTACCGCTACCAACTCTAAATAATGTGTTGGGTAATTCCTCTCATGCACCTTCAACTGCCGTGATGCATAAGCTATAACATTCTTATCCTACATTAGTACAACACCCAAACCCGAATGTGAAGCATCACAATAAACAATAAAATCTTTACTTTCCACCGGTAGTGCTAGAATATGTGTTGTGGTCCAAAGGGTCTTGAGCTTTTGAAAGCTCTCTTCACACTCTTCAGTCTATTAAAAAGGTAACTTCTTTTTGGTCAACCTTTACATATGCGTTGCAATAGAAGCAAATTTCTTTATAAATCGACGATAGTAGCTAGCGATCCCCAAAAAACTCCTAACTTCAGTCACAGAGCTAGGCCGAATTCAATTTTTAACCGCTTCAATCTTTTTGGGATCTACCATTACCCCTTCCCTTGAAACTACATGCCCCAAAAAGGCAATTAAAGTCAACCAAAATTCATACTTAGAAAATTTTGCATACAACTTTTGTTTCCCAAGAACACCCAGAACAATACGAAGATGGTCGGCATGCTCTTCCTTATTTTTTGAATAGACTAGAATATCATCAATAAATACTAAAACAAACGAATCGAGAAATGGTTTGAGCACACCATTCATTAAACTCGTGAAAGCTGTAGGCGTATATCTCAACCCGAATGACATAACTAGAAACTCATAGTGTGCATAGCGGGTTCTCAACGCCGTCTTGGGTACATCCTCAGGCCTAATCTTTAACTGATGGTAACCAGACCTAAGATCAATCTTAGAGAAAACTGACGCACCTTTCAACTGGTCAAAAATATCATCTATCCGAAGCAATGTGTATTTGTTTCGAATGGTGACCCTATTCAATTGTCGGTAATCTATGCACATTCTCATACTACCATCATTTTTCTTCACAAACAAGACAACCCCATGGGGAAGAATTAGGACAGATAAAACCTTTATCAAGAAGTTCTTGGATTTGAGCCTTAAGCTCTCTCAATTTTACTGGGGCCATACGATAATGAGGGATGGAAATGGGGCGGGTACCAGGTTCCAAATCAATGCAGAAATCTATATCTCTATCCGGAGGCATACCAGGCAAATCAGTAGGGAACACTTCTTCAAATTCTGACACCACATGAATAGACTCAATAGAGGAAGACTCAACCTCAACATCCCGAATATAAGCCAAATATGCCAAACAACCTTGCCCTACTAGTTTCCTAGCCTGAATGGACGATATGATCTTAGTTGGCATAGGCTTGTACACCCCTTCTCACTCTAACTTTTCTCTATGCTGAATTTCTAGAGTCACAGACTTAGTGTTACAATTAAGCACATCATAATAGGGGGACAACCAAGTCATGCCTAAGATTATATCAAAGTCAGTAGTATCTAAAATCACCAAATCAGCCCAAGTCTAAAAACCCATAAATAAGATAGGAGAAGCACTATAGACATGGGTGACTATGACAGACTCTCTATCTAGGGTAGAAACATGGATAAGGACATCAAGTACATCACAAATCATATCAAATCCCAAGGCAAATTGAATGGACACATAATAATAAGTAGAACCCATATCAAATAACCCATTAGCCATTCAGTCACAGATAAGAATACTACCTGTGATCACTGCATCAGATGCCTCTGCCTTGGTCATGCCCGATAAGGTATAACACTGAGCTCTGTCATCATGACGGGCGACTTCCCTGCCTGGATGCACTTTACCTCTACCTGCGTTACCATTTCTCCAACCTCCACGACCTTGATGATTTCCTCCTCGCCCACCTTATGGACGTCCTCGACCATTATTATCATTGCCCACGGGTACCACTGCTCTAGTATTCTACTGCAAAAAATCTAACATGAACGGGTGGGGACCATCTTTCCTCATATCCCCAGGTTCTCCACAATCATACCAAGTGGGATCGAAAGATGGCATACTGCCCGTCGAAGGTGCATCTCCCTGGCTATCCTGAATCAAATTTTGAGGTGGAGTTCCCGAGAAATTACCTGTAGTAGTGGGCATAGCGGACTGAATTGGCTGGTTTGCAAGTGTCGGCCTCCCTGAACCTCTGGAGTAAGAACCCTGAAAGTTACATGTATTCTTAGCTTTCTTAGCCAAAGCCTTAGCCTGCCCATCACGTCTAACTCCTTTTACCTTTTTCACAAAATCAGTCACCCCATTGAAGCTTTTTCCCAAAGAGGTCATATGAATAGACATACCAGTAATTCAGAATTTAGTCCTTTAAAAAATAGACGGATCCTCTCTTTCTCAGTAGTCACCAATTGCGTAGCTTATCTAGACAAAGCGTGGAACTTATCCTCATAAGCAGCCACAAACATGCCACCTTGCTTCAAAGCCATGAACTCATCCTTCTTACGATCTCTCAAGGTCCGGGGAACATACTTCTCCAAAAATAAAGCATGAAACTGGGTCCAAGTAAGTGGGGGTAAAGCTGAAGATTTGCACTTCACATAAGCTCTCCACCACTGCTTAGCCTCACGTTGAAGTTGAAAAGTCACAAACTCTACTCCATGTTGATGGAATTCCCAACTTATGAAGCCTCTCATAACAATTTAGGATGAATTCATAGGAGTCCTCACTCTCGGAACCATGGAACACTGGCAGTTTAAATTTCAAGAACTTAGTCAACATCTCTTATTCATTACCAGTCATGACCCAACAAAGGATGGAAGAAAGCATCAGTACCTACATTTCCACCTACTTGGGGACAGTGATAGCAATAGGGGGATTGGAGGGAGCTTGAGTTGCGTGATCTGTGGGAAAGAATCTAGCACCAACCAATCCTTCCAGGAACAACATAATCTGTTGAGCTGACACTAGGTCTAAGGGAGGAATACTTGTAGTCTCAGCCTGCACCTCTTCCTCTTGTCTAACATTCTCCTCATTCTCAACCTCTACATTTTCCTCTACCTCTTCATGATGCACATAAGGAACCCTTTTTCTGGGAGCATTCTCAATTGATGCTCCATCCTTAATAGGTTCTACCCTTCCTCGGCCTCTGCCCCTTGCTATTCCTCTACCCCTGTCTGGACCGCGACCTCTTACTGTGGATTCCTCAGTCGGTGCATTGACGGGACCTATTGGCCTGACGCCGTTGAACCTAGTGTTAACCATATGTGGACAGAAGAGTGAAAGAGATTAGATACCAATTTGGATCACCATATACCAATTGGAACCAAGTTATAGCACGAAAGGAGACAAAACAAAACAAAGAGATTTCCTAAAGTCCTATAGCCTCTCAAAGAAAAGTATAGACATATCCAGACCGTTCTGCAAGACTTTACTAGACTCATTTTAGTACATCGAAATCAACGAACCTATGGAACTGATACCAACTTTGTCACTATCCAAACCGTCGTGATTGGCACCACACTAACCCTCCGATAGAAGAACCATTAACACTAACTAGCTAACCCAAATTAACGAAAACTAAAGCATTTAAAGATACGGAAGCAAGTTTAAATGCAAGAATCGATAGAGTTCCCATAAAGACCAAAAGTCTAACAAACAATTGCGGAAATATTCCCTAGAACCTGAAAGCCAATGTACCAAAACTCTAACAAGGGACCATAAGTATAAAGAAAATGGGTACAACCCAATTAAACATATGAGTATCTAAAGTACTAATCTAAGTCCAAATAAGAAGGACTGAGCTAAAGGAGAACTCATGGTAGCCTGAAAGACTTGGATTACCCTTGAATTCGAATCTATCACTAGTCTTGTAAACGAGGTCTGTCAGTGGCCGCCTAAAGAGGAGCAAGTGCAATATCAGTACATAACCACAGTGTACTTGTAGGATCACGCAGCTATTATAATAAGTGAAACATATCAAAGTAACCACAACATAATAAAACATGCATATACCGAACATATACAATATCAATCATCATTTCAAGGTCAATGATAATTTCACATTCTCAATAATACTTCATTATGAAAAGTCAATGATCCTCTCATGGAACCCACACCCAAACTGTTAGTGTACCAGTACGTGATACCCGATCCAAGTTAGTGTGCCAAATGTGACACCAGATCCCATATATACACTGAAACGTGGCACTCGATCCAAGTTAGTGAGTTGGAACGTAACACCCGATCCATTCAACAAGCCACAATCACAATCACAATGCATATTCTCATGGCATACAATAAAGTGTTGGTTCATGGCATACAATCATTCATTCATACTCATTTACGATTAGTGTGATCAATAATGCAACATTCACATACATACATGCATTAAAATTAAGTAATTACTAACATACATCACACCAACATGAAATCTCAACTATCACCTACCTCGAACAAAGCTTGAAGCCTCATAAGAAATTTGATTCTTCCCTTTCCGGATTCTTTCCGCTTGTTCTTGGTCTACAAACTATCAATATAACTTGAGGATCAATAAACGAGGCCTAATTACATGGATTACAATCAAAATCATCAACCCTAAGCCAAACCCATGATCTTATTATGGAGCTAGGGCTTTTTCCCACCATCCAAAATAGTTCCAAAACCTTCCTCTAATAATAATTACCTATCAATTTACATTCTACGGATCGAAAAACGGATTTGGGGAGTCATGACCTCACCTTTAGCTTCAAGAATTGTGAAAACCTGTCAAGATGTCACCTTGGTTCGTCTCCTAACTCTTAAGAACGAAATTTGCAGAATAATGATATTTTGGGGGTTTTTTCTGACTTAAATCGTGACTGGCCCGCTATAGCGGCCCCCATTTTCCCACAGTGGCCCTGCCCTGGCGTTAATAATCCTACCTTAGTGGGAATAATCCTGCCCTAACGGCTTGCACTGAAACAAATAGCTAATTTAAGAGTTTCAAACCCCCATTTCACAACATACCTCATCCCATGACACTCAGAAACTACCCTTTCACACTAAGATCAATTTTGAGAGTTCTACTCACCCGAATTTGATTCCGTAAAGTCGTATGGGTTCCTTAACGTATTAGCTATCCACTCATGCAATCAATTTCATTATTAGATCTCTCACTAGTTACCAAATTTCACTAGACCTCACTTACTCCAATTTCGTCCAAATCTAGACCAGGCTAGGAATTCTCAAGTTACTACGAAAAATGCTTTTTGGCCCAAAATGTTTTCCCGATGGCTTTTCTATAACGATAGGAACATGTTGTTACAATAGATACTAATTTACCCATCACTCTTTCCCGAGTGAGAAACTTAGGAAAAACATGCTAAAGTAAGAATGGAGTATGCCTGAATCGATGAATAACTGGGGATATTTGTCTCGCATGTCCTTCTCGATTTCCCAAGTAGCTTCCTAAACTGGATGATGTTTCCATTGAACTTTCACAGACTTAATATCTTTGGTTCTCCGCTTCCGGACATCACAATCAAGAATTGCAACCGGTTTCTCCTCATACTGAAGGTATTTGTCTAGTAATACTGAGTCCCATTTTATGATGTAATCCCCATCATCATGATATCTCTTTAACATGGACACATGAAATACCGGATGAACTCACGATAGGCAAGGTGGTAAATCCAATTTATACGCTACTGGCCCTACACAGTCAATAATCTCAAACAAACCAATGTAACGAGGACTAAGCTTGCCCTTCTTACCATATCTCATCACCCCTTTAATGGGTGATATTTTTAGAAGAACATCCTCACCAGTCTCAAATGTAATGTCTCTTACCTTATGGTCCGCATACTTTTTCTGTATACTTTGGGCTCCTAAAAACTTAGCTTGAATATTCCTCACTTTATCTTTAACATCCTTCACTAAATCAACCCCCAAAGGTTTCATATCTCCAACCTCAAACCATCCTATGGGTGATCTACATCCCCTCTCAAGGAGTGCCTCAAACGGTGCCATATCTATGCTGGAGTGATAACTATTGTTATAGGAGAACTCACACAACGGTAGGAACTTATCCCAGTGCCCTCCAAAGTCAATCACACATGCCCTCAACATGTCCCCTAAAACTTGGATAATTCTCTCTGACTGCCCATCCATCTGCGGATGAAAAGTTGTACTAAAAGTGAGTTGTGTGCCCAATTCATCATGTAATTTCCTCCAAAACTCGAATGTGAACTGCGTACCATGGTCTGAGATGATAGAAAGGGGCACCCTGTGTAGCCTTACTATCTCTTTTAAATACACCTTAGCCAATTATTGTGCATTATAATCTATTCTGACTGGAATAAAATGGGTTGACTTAGTCAATTTGTCAACAACTACCCAAATAGAATCAAACTTTCCCAAAGTCTTGGGAAGACCAACCACAAAATCCATAGCTATCCGTTCCCACTTCCATTCTGGAATTGGCGTTCTCTGAAGCAAACCTGCATGCCTTTGATGTTCATACTTCACTTGTTGGCAATTTTGAAACTTAGCCGCAAACTCCGTTATATCTTTCTTCATGCCACGTCACCAATAAAGTTGCTTCAAATCTCGGTACATCTTGGTCACACGAATGAATGGAATATCGCAAACCCTAGGATTCTCTCAACAATTTTTGAATCAAGTCATATCTTCGAGGAACAAAAATCCTTCCCTTAAAACTGAGCACACCCCCCGCATCCAGAGTGGTCTTTTGTGCCTTGCCAGACGATGTCTTCTTTCTAAACTCATTCAAATGCTCATCCTCAAATTGTTTGGCGTTGATCTCCTCAATGAACGTGGTCCTTATTTCAATGCTAGCTAACACTCCACCTTTCTCTGAGATGCCCAACTGCATGAACTTAGATTCAAAGGTTTGAATTTCCTTAGCCAAAGGTCACTGGGATATACTCAAGCAAGCTAGACTACCCATACTCACCACTTTCCGACCTAGTTCGTCTGCCACTACATTAGCCTTACTCGGATGATATTGGATGGTCACATCATATTCCTTAAGCAACTCCATCCACCTTCGTTGTCTCAAATTCAGATCCTTTTAAGTGAACAGATGTTGTAGACTACGATGATCAGTAAACACCTCACACTTCACACCATAGAGGTATTACCGCTAGATCTTAAGAGAAAACACTATCGCTGCCAACTCTAAATCATGTGTTGGGTAATTCCTCTCATGCACCTTCAACTGCCACAATACATAAGCTATAACATTCTTATCCTATATTAACACAACACCCAAACCCGAATGTGAAGCATCACAATAAACAATAAAATCTTTACCTTCCACAGGTAGTGCTAGAATATGTGTTGTGGTCAAAAGGGTCTTGAGCTTTCGAAAGCTCTTTTCACACTCTTTAGTCCATTTAAAAGGTACCTCCTTTTTGGTCAACCTTTTCAAATGCGTAGCAATAGAAACAAATTTCTTCACAAATCGGCGATAATAGCTAGTAAACCCCACAAAACTCCTAACTTCAGTCAAAGAGCTAGGCCGAACCCAATTCTTAACCTCTTCAATCTTTTGGGGATCTACCATTACCCCTTACCTTGAAACTACATGCCCCAAAAAGGAAATCGAAGTCAACCAAAATTCACACTTGTTAATTTTGCAAACAAATTTGGTTTCCCAAGAACACCCAGAACAATACGAAGATGGTCGGCATGCTCTTCCTTACTCTTTGAATAGACTAGAATATCATCAATAAATACTATAACAAACGAATTGAGAAATGGTTCGAACACACCATTCATTAAACTCATGAAAACTGCAGGCGCATTTGTCGACCCAAACAACATAACTAGAAACTCATAGTGTCCATAGAGGGTCCTAAATGTCGTCTTGGGTACATCCTCAGGACTAATCTTTAATCGATGATAACCAGACCTTAGATCAATCTTAGAGAAAATTGACGCACCTTGCAACTGGTCGAAAAGATCATCTATCCGAAGCAATTGGTATTTGTTTCAAATGGTGACCCTATTCAATTGTGGTAATCTATGCACATTCTCATGCTACCATCATTTGTCTTCACAAACAAGACAGGAGCATCCCACGGGGAAGCACTAGGATGGATAAAACTTTTACCAAGAATTTCTTGTATTTTAGCCTTAAGCTCTCTCAATTCTACTGGGGCCATGCGACAAATAGGGATGGAAATGTGGTGGGTACCACGTTCCAAATCGATGCAAAAATCTATATATTTATCCGGAGGCATACCAGACAAATAAGTAGGGAACACTTCTCTAAATTCTGACAACACAGGAATAGACTTAATAGAGGGAGACTCGACCTCAACATCCCGAAATGAGTCAAATACGCCAAACAACCCTTCCCCACCAGTTTCCTAGCCCGAATAGAGGAAATGATCTTAGTTGGCTTAGGCTTGTACACCCCTTCCCACTCTAACTTTTCCTTACCCTAAATTTCTAGAGTCACAGACTTAGTGTTACAATTAATCACACATAATAGGGGGACAACCAAGTCATGCCTAAGATTATATCAAAGTCTGAAAAATCAAAAACAAGACAGGACAATCACAATAGACATGGGTGACAGACTCTCTAACTGGGGTAGAAACATGGATGAGGGCATCAAGTACATCGCTAATCATTTCAAATCCCAAGGCAAACTGAACGGACACATAAGAATAAGTAGAACCCGAATCAAATAACATATTAGCCATTCGGTCACAGACAAGAATACTACCTGTGATTGCTGCATGAGATGCCTCCACCTCGGTCTTGCCCGAAAAGGCATAACACTGAGCCATGTTATCATGACGGGAGACTTCCTTGCCTTGTTGCACCGTACCTCTTCCAGCGTTACCATTTCCCCGACCTCCACGACCTCACTCATTTTCTCCTCACCTATCTTATGAACGTCCTCGACCATTATTAACATTGGCCGCGGGTACCACAACTGTAGTCTGTTGCTGCATGGAATCCAACATACACGGGAGGGGACAATCTCTCCTCATATACCTTGGTTCTCTACAATTATAACAAGTGCGATCGAAAGATGGCTTGCTGCCCGTAGAAGGTGCAACTCCCTGGCTATCCTGAATCAAATTTTGAGGTGGAGTTCCCGAGAAATTACCTGTAGTAGTGGGCATAGCGGACTGAATTGGCTGGTTTGCAAGTGTCGGCCTCCCTGAACCTCTGGAGTAAGAACCCTGAAAGTTACATGTATTCTTAGCTTTCTTAACCAAAGCCTTAGCCTGCCCATCACGTCTAACTCTTTCTACCTTTTTCACAAAATCAGTCACCCCATTGAAGCTTTTTCCCACATAGGTCATATGAACCGACAATTCATGCAATTCAGAATTTAGTCCTTTAAAAAATAGACGGATCCTCTCTTCCTTAGTAGTCACCAATTGCATAGCTTATCTAGACAAAGCGTGGAACTTATCCTCATAAGCAGCCACAAACATGTCACCTTGCTCCAAAGCCATGAACTCATCCTTCTTACGATTTCTCAAGGTCCGGGGAACATACTTCTCCAAAAATAGAGCATGAAATTGGGTCCAAGTGAGTGGGGATAAAGTTGAAGATGTGCACTCCACATAATCTCTCCACTACTCCTTAGCCTCACCTTGAAGTTGAAAAGTCACAAACTCTACTCCATGATGATGGACAATTCCCAACTTATGAAACCTCTCATAACAATGTAGGATGAGCTCATAGGCGTCCTCACTCTCTGAACCATGGAACACAGGCGGTTTCAATTTCAAGAACTTAGTCAACATCTCGTGTTCATTACTAGTCATAACAGGACCCAACAAAGGATGAAAGAAAGCATCAGTTCCTACAGTTCCACCTACCTTGGGAACAATGATAACAATAGAGGGATTGGCGGGAGCTAGAGTTGCTTGGGTTGTGGGAAGAATTGTAGGACCAACCAATCCTTCCAGGAACGACATAATTTGTTAAGCTAACACTGGGTCTAAGGGAGGAATACATGTAGTCTCAGCCTGCACTTCTTCCTCTTGTCCAACATTCTCTTCATTCTCAACCTCTACATTCACCTCTACCTCTTCATGCATAAGAGGAACCTCATTTCTGGGAGCATTCTCAACTGGTGCTCCATCATTAGTAGGTGCTACCCTTCCTCAGCCTCTGCCCCTTGCTCTTCCTCTACCACTGCCTCGACTGCGACCTCTTACTGTGGAATCCTCAGCCGGCGCATTGACGGGACCTACGGGCCTAACGCCGTTGAACCTATTGTTAACCATCAGCAGACAGAAAAATAAAGGAGATTAGATACTAATTCGAGTCACCAGATATCAATTGGAACCAAGTTATAGCACGAAAGGAGATGAAAGAAAATAGACAGATTTCCTAAAGTCTTATAGACTCTCGAAGAAAAGTACAAATGTCTTCGTACCTTTCCGCAAGACTCTACTAGACTCATTTTGGTACATCTAGATCAACTAGCCTATGCTCTGATACCAACTTTGTCATGACCCAAGTCGTGATTGCCACCCACACTAACCCTTCGATAGGAGAACCATTAACACTAACTAGCTAACCCAAATTAACAAAAACTAAAGCATTTAAAGATACTGAAGCAGGTTTAAATGCAAGAATCGATAAAGTTTCCATAAACTCCAAATGTCTAACAAACAATTACGGAAATATTCCCTAGAGCATGAAAGTCAATGCACCAAAACTCTAACAAGGAACCATAAGTCTAAAGAAAATGGGTATAACCCAATTAAACATATGTATATCTAAAGTACTAATCTAAGTCCAAATAAGAAGGACTGAGCAAAAGGAGAACTCATTGTAGCCTGGAAGACTTGGTTCACCCTTGAATTTGAATCAATCACTGGTCTTCTAAACGAGGTCCATCAGTAGCCGCCTGAAGATTCCTTGTACTCAACAAAGAAAGAGTAAGTGCAGTATCAGTAAACAACTACAGTGTAATGGTAGGATCACACGGCTATTCCAATAAGTGAAACATATCCAAGTAACCACAACATAATAAAACAAGCATAGGTCGAACATATACAATATCAGTCATCATTTCAGGATCAACGACAATTCCACATTCTCAATAATACATCAATATGACAAGTCAATGGTCCTCTCATGGAACCCACACCCAAACAATTAGTGTACCGATATCTGGTACCCGATCTAAGTTAGTGCGCCAGACGTGACACCCAATCTCATATATGCGCTGAAACGTGGCACTCGATCCAAGTTAGTGTGTTGGAACGTAACACCCGATCCATTCAACAAGCCACAATCACAATCACAATGTACATTCTCATAATCAAACAATCAAGTGTTGGTTCATGGCATACAATCATTCATTCATACTCATTTACGATTAGTGTGATCAATAATGCAACATTCGCATACATACATGCATTAAAATGAAGTAATTACTAACTTACATCACACCAACATGAAATCACAACCATCACCTACATCGAACAAAGCTGGAACCCTCCTAAGAAACTTAATTCTTCCCTTTTCGTATTCTTTCCGCTTGTTCTTGGTCTACAAACAATCAATATAACTCAAGGATCAATAAACGAGGTCTAATTACCTGGATTACAGTCAAAATCATCAACCCTAGGCCAAACTCATGATCCTAATATGCAACTAGGGCTTTTTCCCACCATCCAAAACAGTTCCAAACCCTTCTCCCCCAAATAATAACTACCCATGAATTTACATTCTATAGATTGAAAAATAGATTTGGGGAGTCAAAACCTTACCTTTAGCTTCAAGAGTGGTGAAAAACTTTAAGAAGTCTCCCTGGTTTGTTTCCTAACTCTTAAGAATGAAATTTGCAGAATAATGACGTTTTGGGGTTTATTTCCGACTTAAGTTGCGATTGGCCCGCTATGGCGGCCCCCATCCCGCCACAACGACCCCACCCAGGCAAGAATAATCCTACCCTAGCGCCTTGCACAAAAACAAAGAGCTAATTTAAGAGTTTCATACCCCCATTTCACAACACACCTCCATCCCATGACACTCAAAAACTACCCTTTCACGCTAAGATCATTTTTGAGAATTCTACTCACCGGAAGTTGATTCCGTAAAGTTCTACGGGTTCCTTAATGTATTAGCTATCCATTCATTCGATTAAATTCATTATTAGATCTCTTATTTGTTACCAAATTTTCCTAGACCTCATTGACTCCGATTTCATCCAAATTTGGACTAGGCTAGAAATTCTCAAGTTACTATGAAAAAAGTTGTCCGAGCCAAAAAATTTCCTCGATGGCTTTTCTATAACGACGGGAACAAGTCGTTACGTTAATGCATATCAATGTATATGTTCTCAAATGATCTTTTTAAAAAAAAAATCATAAAAGAATTCTTCTCAAAAGGTAATATTTTATATTCTTTCTATTTTCAAATTTGAATTTGAGTGAAGTGTTTAATGTGACATGGCATGTCAACTAAAAGAGAATATTTTTTTTAGCATTTTTTAGGAAAAAAATAATTGAGTGATTTTTATAGTTATTAAAAATCAAATATAATTTTAATTAATAAACAATTTTCAAAATATAAATGACTATTTAAGAAATTAACTCAATCATAACATTACTTGTCTATAATGTTTGATATATGTGAGCTCGCTAATCTTTGTAGAGAGGCAAGACTCAATAGAGTCTACACAAATAGAAAAAAACATTATTCATTTGCTTTTATAGATAAATAATTAATTTGTATAGTCTTGAATATATAAATTCAATTATATTTTTATTTTAATTAGTTTATCTTATAATCCTTTTTAGTCTGTTTCATAAAGAATGTCTTTTCCTTTTTAGACAAGTGATCTTTAATTTTGACTTTTTCATATGGTATATTAACTAAACTGTATTTTAGTAAATTATACATATCTTTCATTTATTACCATATATATATATATATATATATATATATATATATATAAAATTCAAAAATCTTATTTACTTTATTAAATTTCCTATTATGTCGAGTAAAAAAAATTAAAAGTTATTTTGGATCAGATCAACTTAATATAAATTAAATCCAATGCAAATGTCTTAATGCAAGTAGATAATAAAGTGAAATAACACATTTAATGAGGAAAATTTAGCCTACTTATAAAAGCTTGGAAATATTTTAGTTTGATTCACTCACTCTTCAGCCTCCACTTAAGATACAAATATGATACCTATGAGAAGAATTCCTACTCTTCCTCAAGAACCGATTGTTGAAATATTCCTATGGCTTCCTATTATGTCATGCGTTTTAGGTGCGTTTCTAAAAATTTTAATGTCCTTGTATTGGATTCAGATTTTACTCATTTCCATCACCTACTCTCTATGATTCGCGATGGTGGAACAAGATTCCTTATGGGGAAAGCTGAAGATTTGTACGTTGTAGATCTGAACGAAGATGGAAATACATCTAGATGGAATTTTGACCATCGTGATCAATATTTCTGTAATGACCCTCCAGGTCATTTTNATGACTTGATAAATCGGGTCGTGACAAATTCAATGGACCGTGTGTTAATGGTTCATACTGCATCTGAAAGTACGATAAGGAGCCTGCTAGAATTTTTAATCCCAGTACAAGAAAAATGGTAGAACTTCCCTATCAGAGAAAAAATTCTCACTTAATTAAATCTTTATATTACTATTCACTAGGATATGAACCCGTAGAGAAGAAGTACAAAGTCTTGATGCAAGTTCAAAATTCAAGTGGGCATGCACAAAACTTTATTTACACCTTAAGCATAGACAAATCATGGAGAAAAATAAAAGATATCATTAATTTTTCCCCATGTTTTAGTATGAAAACTTGCTCTATTAAAGGATTCAGCTATATGATAGATTACTCGAAGAATTCAATAGTTGCATTTGATTTAAGAGCTGAAAAATTTAGAGTTATTGAATTGGGTGATGATATATATAAAAATCTATTTGATTATAATTTGATAGAAGTGAAGGAAAAAATAGCATTGTTGGACTGTTGGGGAAGTTTTACGGGTCGAAATGATTTATGGATTTTAGAAAATCTTGAAAAAGAAGAATGGAAGAGTCATGGCATTCACATTCCTACGCAGTGGAAAGATGTGGAAGATATATTGAAACCAAAATATGGTCCTCCTCAAGGATTCTGCGATTCTCGTGATGGTGAGATTATATTTATTGCAACGAAAAATAATATTTTATTTTGTTACTTTTATGATGGCAAAATTAGTTGGAGATATTTAGAAATTCATGGAACTCCAATAGAGGATGAAATTAATGGTATTAATATTTACATAGAAAGCCTCTACTTATGCTAAAATAAATAAAAGTATTTTAATGCTTATTATTAAGTTTGGACTCGTGATCGTATTTTTTTCCTTTGATTTGCTTGTTATTGAATTCTACCAAGTTAAAAGACATTAGTTTTTTCTTTTCTTTTCCAAATGAATATTATTGCTCTCTATATTATAATATTATTAGGCTTCATCTATGTCAAAGTATATTTTTTTTAATTTGTTTATAAAGTATGTATTATCAAATAATAAAAAGTTCATGAAAAAATTCTTCTACAATTGCAATATTTTATGATTTTTTTTCTAATAATTAAGAGTTTCAAATCTGAATTGAATAAAATATTTAATGTGACATGGAATGTCAACTAGGAGAGAAGAAATATTTTGTAATATTTAATATATTTTGATAATAATAACAACAACAACAATAATAATAATAATAACAGTAAGAATAATAACAATAATAACAATAGTAATAATAGTAATAATAGTAATAGTAACAATAACAACAATAATAATAACAGTCGGAGAAACTATATTAAAATTATTGTGTATTTCGATTCTTATGTAGTTGGACTACCTTTAAGGATATTGACTTGCTTGATCTATGACTGGGCGGACCACCGCCAGGTCAGTGATCTTGTATCGTTGGTATCAGAGCCTAGAAACTTTCATGGTATATATATAATTGATGTGAAGAACTTCGACATAGATATATTCTCTCTTTTATGGATCAAGAAGATATTAAAAGTACTCGGTTAGAAGAGGTAGATATACCTCAAAACCTTGATTTGTTAAACAAATGGACTATTCTGAAAGTGAATATAAAAACTATTTATGATTATGGTTGGTTCGATAAAATCTCAAATAAACAATTGATTAAAACAACTGAGCAATCTTTGGCGTTAAACTAGTCAGAACAAACTATTCGTTTATTAAATAAGCGTGATATTGAATTTTATAAATCTCAATATAAATTCTTGCATATTGGCATGGTTCAAATTGCTTTCAAGCCTTTGACTCTTAAAGGGTTACCAGAGACTTTCTTAGCTGCTCTTCGTGATGCGAGAAATCTTAGATGCTTTAACTTTGAATGCTCAACAAATTTGCAGTTATCTTTGACTAATTCTAATATCTTAGATGCTTTAACTTTGAATGTTAAGACGCATGGTTATAACTATGCAGCTGGTTCTGAATTAATTAGCTTGTCTCATAGAATCTATCTTAAATTACTTGCTACTTTGAATCCTAGATGTAAGTTATATGATACATCTGATCAAACTATTTTGATAGAAACTAATTTCGCCAGATCTAAGGTCACTACTAGAATACCTATAAAATTTTTAAGAAATTAATTTTCCTACTACTTGGATTCTAGATTCTGTTATACCCCTGAACAACTGACAGATGTTGTCACCAATTCTGAATATTCTCATATTAGTCAAAATTCCGATGCAAAAATTTATATGCAGTTTGATGAAAAAAGTGTTCCTTATAATAGACATTCTTTTGCTTCTGATAGAAGACTGGCTATTCAACATATTTCTCCGATAAAACCTTGTTATGGTCTAGCTAGAAATCGCGCTGCTTCATTGCATACTTTATCAACAATTATATCTGCAGAAAAATAAAAAATTAAAATTGATCCTCGGTTAAACATTGTTCAAACAAATGATAAATCATCTGATGTTTCTTATAAGGATATTCCTTCTGTATCCGAGATGGATTTTAATCTTAATGATGCTTAATGATGAGGGAACATCAAAATTGATTTTAGTCCAGGTTCACTGGCAAGAAAATATATTCAAAATGAATTTTTAAATGAAAAATGGAACCGGTTTAAAACTTTGTTTTTTGACACTTACAGTGGAGAAGATTTAAATAATATTTCTCAAGAATTTTATGAAACTTGTGCATTACATAATCATATTATGTGCTTTATGCCTTGGTTTATAACCACTTATTTACCTTTATTCATCAACGTTCTTAAACGATCTTACAAAGATGAATCAGGTAATATTATTCAATCCATTTATCTTCCTCAAGCTCCGTTTATTTTACCAAATAATACTGGTATTACTTTTACTGCTTTTCATAAATTTATTGATAATGAGGTGGCCGCAGTAAGTATTAATTAGATTAATCGACTTATTTCTCAAAATAGTTATTTGGGTTTGTATGTTAAAGTCATTGGTGAACATATTAGTTCTCTAGATAAGAAGTTAGATAATCTAACTAATCTGATTATTCAAATTGATGACAAGTTAAAATCAACGAAACAAGTCTCTGAACAGGCTTTTACGTCCAAACAACCTGATGTCCCTATTCAAAGACCTCCTGAGATTCAGGATTTTATTCTTAGACCTCTTTATGATCTTGAAAGCCTTTTAGATAAAAAGTTTTCAGAATTTGGTGCAAATGCGAAACCGATAAGCCTCGCTGAAGATTTTGCTGATGAAATGGAAGCCACTTTCGATTTCAAGACACAAGTGGAAATGGAAGTTAATAAACTACATGGTATCCAAAGAAGAATAGTGGTAATACGTATGCTAGAAAACCTAGTATGCAAACTTACTATTATCCCAGACCAACTCTTCAAGATGTCTTACACCTCTTATAGTGGAAGCGAGATTTATGAATGAAATCTCGATGGTTTGACTGATAGACAGTTAAATATTTTAGTTCATATGATGCTTATGTATGCTACCATCTGCAAGAGTGTTAATAACACTGACAAGACTATTTACAAAATGATTAATGCAGGTTTTACGGGCCAATTAAGAGGTTGGTGGGATAATTATATGACCCTTGATGCAAAGGCAGCAGTCATAAACGCTAAGGCTACAGCCGAAGGAGTTGATAACCTAGGATTTGGTTTAGTCAAAAATAGAGAGGACGTTGTTTATACTTTAGTCTTGACTATCCTAGAACATTTTAGCGGTAGATTTACCAATCATTCTAAAACCATTAGATCTTTACTAAATTGTCTTAGATGTAGACATTTAGGAGAGTTTAGATGGTATAAAGACACCTATTTAAGTCGGGTAATGGAACTTCCCGAAAATGGCTTAGAATTCTGGAAAGCCAAATTTATTGATGGGTTACCTTCTTTATTTACAGAAAGAGTGAAAAAGACTCTTAGAGATCCGCAAGGAATTATTCCCTATAGTAATTTTACCCATGGAAAGCTTATTGGGGCTTGTACGCAAGAAGATATAAATTTGTGTAATGAGTTAAAATTCTCAAGACAGCTTAAGATGGATAAGCTTGGAGAAAAGTCTCAATTGGGAGATTCTTGTACTCAGTTCGATTTACCAGATGCTTCTAAAGGTACCAATCGAGAAACTTCTAAATCAGAATCTCATAGATCTCATCATAAGAAAAGAAGATCTAGGAGAATGACTAGAGAAGAAAGAGATGAGTGTAGGGCTCATCGTAAATCTCATATATTTACCAAGAATAAGTCAAGGCGAGATCTTGATAAGATTAAGTGTTATAAATGTGGAAAATTTGGGCATATAGCTACAAATTGTAAGCTGGAAAAGCTTAAGACTCTAGAACTTGATATTGATATTCAAGAGAAGATTTATAGTTTTCTATATACTTCTGGTTCCGAATCAGATTATGATGATTCTGAAGCAAGTTATGCAACAGAGGATGAGCAACCTGAATTTTGTAAGGTTCATCAAGATTCGAATGATGCTTGCAAATGTCATGGTGATATTTGTCACTGCGAATATGATGAATTCTACAAGCTACAATCTCAGTTCGAAGACATGAATATGTTCACTATCACTGTAGACAATGTGATAGAACTTCTAAAAGAAGTTACCGATAATACTCTTCGTGAAAAGATCATTCAATTGGTTGCTAGTAAAACTAGCTCTTCAACTAGTATTCCTAGTGATAAAAAGGTTAAAGATGAATTTAATTATTCTGCTCCTTACTCCTTGTCTGAAGTGCATAGTAGACTATCTTCTAAACAAACCATGGTTATTCGTGATACCTCTTTTGATGATTTAAAAGGAGAAATTGAACATTTAAAGGAAGAAATTAAATATCTTAAATAAAACCATATTATCTGCGATCACCGTCTTACTCAGATTGAGTCTGCTAATAGCAAAGGTAAAAATAAGGTTGATGAATCTACTGCTGAAAAAAATACTCTGGCCAACACTTTGAATATTGATCCGAAACAAAATATGTTTTTAGAAATGATGTAAATTGTTACAGCCCATAAATGGTATGTTAAATGTACTATATTAATTGATAATAATTTTTCTATAACTAACATTGTTATCATTGATAGTGGAGCTGATGTGAGTTGCATTCAAGAAGGTCTAGTACCTACTAAATATTTTGAGAAAACAACTTATATGGTAAAATCTGCATCTGGTCATGCTTTAGATATAAATTATAAATTATCTAATACTCGTATTTTTCAGAATAAAGTTTGTATTCCCCACTTCTTTTTCTTGGTAAAAAATCAGTTATACCTTCCTATTATTCTAGGAACTCTATTTATAAATGCAATTTATCCTTTTACTAATATAAATGCTAAAGGATTTTCTGCTACTTATNTGGTGGGTTATAGTAGGTGCCATCATGACTTGATAAATCGGGTCGTGACATTATAAAAAACAAGATATCAGTTATACTTTTATCACTGAGCCTATTTCTCGAGATATTAATGCTTTGATTGAAATGAAGCAAAAGCATGTGGAATATTTACATCTTGAGATCTTTAGTATGAATATATTCGATACTTTAAAATCTACTAAAGTACAGGAAAAAATTAAGCTCATTTTGTGAACAAATGGCCATTGATATTTGTGCTGATCATCCTAGTGCTTTTTGGAATCGAAAAAAGCATATTGTCACTCTTCCATATGAAGATGATTTCTCTAAAGAAAATATTCCTACCAAATCCCGTCCTTGCCAGATGAATACTGAATTGGTCGACTTCTGCAAAAAGGAAATTGATAATTTATTGCAAAAAGGTCTGACAAAACCTTCCAAGTCGCCATGGTCATGTACTGCATTTTGTGTTAATAACGCAGCAGAAAAAGAACGTGGTGATCCCAGGCTAGTTATAAATTATAAACCTTTAAATAAATATTTAAAATGAATTAGGTATCCTATTCCAAACAAAAGGGATCTATTAAAAAGGTTATATGATGCTAATATCTTTTCAAAATTTGATCTAAAATCTGGATATTAGCAGATCCAAATATTTAGAGATCATTCTTATAGAACGACATTTAATGTTCCATTTGGACAATACGAATGGAATGTAATGCCTTTTGGGTTAAAAAATGCTCCCTCAGAATTTCAAAAGATAATGAATGATATTTTTAATCCTATTTGGATTTCATCATAGTTTATATTGAGGATATTTTGGTATACTCAAAGACTCTTGAAATGCATATTAAGCATTTAGAGATTTTAAGAAAATAGTTATTCAAAATGGTTTGGTCATATCTAAACCTAAAATGAGTCTTTTTCAAACAGAAGTTAGATTTTTGGGTCACTTGATTTGTCAAGGAAAAATGACTCCTATTCAACGATCTATTGAATTCGCATCAAAATTCCCTGATATTATTACAGATAGGATGCAATTGCAGCGATTTCTGGGAAGTTTAAACTACATTTCCCCATTCTACAAGAATTTGTCTCGAGATTTAGCTTCGTTATATGACAGGCTAAAAAAGGATCATAAGAAGCCTTGGACTAATAGTCTCACAGATCTTGTAAAGACTATTAAAGAAAAAGTTAAATCTTTACCTTGTTTAACCCTTGCTAATCATGCTTGGCCAAAGATTGTAGAGACGGATGCGTCTAATAATGGGTATGGAGGTATATTGAAACAAATTAATCCGCATGATAAAAATGAATATTTTATTCGATTTCATTCAGGAAAATGGAGTGATGCTCAGAAAAAATATGCGACGGTAGCTCATGAAATGTTAACTATCGTTTTGTGCGTATTAAAATTTCAAGATGATTTATATAATCAAAAATTCTTGATAAAAGTTGATGCTCAGTCAGTCAAGTATATGTTTGATAAAGATTTTAAACATGATGCGTCTAAGTTAATATTTGCTAGGTAGCAGGCACAATTAGCCCCTTTTGATTTCGAAATTTATTATAAAAAGGGAAGTGATAATTCCCTCCCAAACTTCTTATCAAGAGAATATCTTTCTTCTTATGGGTTTTCTTGACTTCTTTCCTAATAAAGATTTGGTTACGATTTTGAAGGCAGTTCCTCTTCATAGAGATTTAAAGGAACATATATTATGGAGAATTATAGACGAAATGGTGATGGATATCGTCAATAATTACATGATTGAACAAGAGCTTTATGAAAGATTTTATTGTAATGAAGTTTATAACCTCTTGAATGATTAAAACTAAATGTTATGTTTGCAGGATGGATCCTCCTTGGATAACCAAGGCTAGAGGAAAAGATTGTTATACTCGCGGAAGGGGAAGATCATCCCCAAGTTCATCAAGATCGTCATACGGATCTTCATCATCTAGTACTCCAATTATACAAAAAGGAGGAATGAGTTTATATAACTTAAACTCTAGAGCACAAGAAAAAGCTTCATCATCAATACATCTGAAGATATTCCAAAAAGTGATCCATTATATGCTAAACTACAGGAGTTTCTAACTCAAAAACAAGGTGAAGAATTTGGGCATAGATATATATTCTCTCTTTTATGGATCAAGAAGATATTAAAAGCACTTGACTAGAAGAGGTAGATATACCTCAAAACCTTGATTTGTTAAACAAATGGACTATTGCGAAAGTTAATATAAAAACCATTTATGATTATGGTTGGTTTGATAAGATTTCTAATAAACAGTTGATTAAAACAACTGAACAATCCTTGAAGCTAAACTCGTCCGAACAAACTATTCGTTTATTAAATAAGCGTGATATTAAATTATATAAATCTCAGTATAAATTTTTGCATATTGGCATCGTTTAAATTGCTTTTAAACCTTTAACTCTTAAAGGGTTACCAGAGACTTTCTTAGCTGCTCTACGAGATGCGAGGAATTTGAATTTTCGTCAATCCTTGATGGGTTCGATAGAATCTACGGTAGCTTATGGTCCAGTTTATTTTAATGCTCAGCCCAATTTGCAGTTATCTTTGACTGATTCTAATTTATTAGATGTTTTAACCTTGAATGTTAAAACACATGGTTATAACTATGCACCTGGATCTGAATTAATTTGTTTGTCATATAGAATCTATTATAAATTACTTGCTACTTTGAATCCTAGATGTAAGTTATATGATACATCTGATCAAACTATTTTAGTAGAAACTAATTTCGCCAGATCTAAGGTCACTACTAGAAGACCTATAAAATGGGAAGAAATTAATTTTCCTACCACTTGGATTTTAGATTCTGTTATACCCCCTGAGCAAATGACCGATGATGTCACTAATTCTGAATATTCTCATATTAGTCAAAATTCCGATGGAAAAATTTGTATGCAGTTTGATGAAAAAAGTGTTCCTTATAGTAGACATT
>NC_064284.1:38093146-38099802 GCF_019186545.1 Solanum stenotomum | reverse complement strand
TGTCTAATCTGATTGTTCAAATTGATAGTAAGCTAAAATCTGTGAAACAAGTTTCGGAACAGGCTTCTTCGTCAAAACAGCCTGATGTTCATATTCAAAGGCCTCCTGAGATTCAGGATTTTATTCTTAGACCTTTGCACGACCTTGAAAATCTTCTTGATAAAAAGTTTTCTCAATTTGGTGCAAGTGCAAAACCGATAAGTCTCGCTGAAGATTTTGCAGATGAGATGGAAGCCACTTTTGATTTCAAAACTCAAATGGAAATGGAAGTTAATAAACTTCATGGGTATCCAAAGAAGAATAGTGGTAATACTGCTTATGCTAGAAAACCTAGCATGCAAACATATTATTATCATAGGCCTACTCCTCAAGATGTTTTAATAGAGGAAAGAGATTGGAATCAAACTAACACTTCTTATAGTGGAAGTGAGATTTATGAAGGGAATCTCGATGGGTTAACTGATAGGCAGTTGACGATTATGGTTCATAGGATGCTTATGTATGCTACTATCTGCAAAAGTGTTAGTAACACTGACAAAACCATTTGCAAGATGATTATTGCAGGATTCACCGGTCAACTAAGAGGATGGTGGGATAATTATATGCCCTCTGATGCGAGAGCAACAGTTATTAATGCTAAGGCAGTAAATGAAGGAGTTGATAATTTAAGCTTTGCCCTTGTTCAAAATAGAGAAGGCGTTGTGTATACACTTATTTTGACTATTCTTGAACATTTTAGTGGTAGATTTACCAATCAATATGAAACCATTAGATCTCTTCTAAATGGTCTTAGATGTAGACATTTAGGTGAGTTTAGATGTTATAAAGACACTTATTTAAGCCGGGTCATGGAACTTCCCGAAAATGGTTTAGAATTCTGAAAAGCCAAATTTATTGATGGCTTACCTTCTTTATTTGCAGAAAGAGTAANTTAAGCCGGGTCATGGAACTTCCGGAAAAAGGTTTAGAATTCTGAAAAGCCAAATTTATTGATGGCTTACCTTCTTTATTTGCAGAAAGAGTAAAAAAGACTCTTAGAAATTCTCAAGGAATTATTCCCTATAGTGATTTTACTTATGGAAAGCTTATTGGGGCTTATACGCAGGAAGGCATAAATTTGTGCAATGAGTTAAAACTCTCAAGACAGCTTAAGATGGATAAGCTTAGAGAAAAGTCTCAATTAGGAGATTTTTGTACCCAATTTGGTTTACCGGATGCTTTAAAAAGCACCAACCGCGAAACTTCTAAATCAGAATCTCATAGATCTTATCATAAGAAAAGAAGATCTAGAAGAAGGACTAGAGAAGAAAGAGATGAACGTAGGAATCATCGTAAATCTCATAGATTTACCAGGAATAGGTCAAGGCGAAATCTTGATAAGATTAAGTGTTATAAATGTGGAAAATTTGGGCATATAGCTCCAAATTGTAAGCTGGAAAAGCTTAAGACTCTAGAACTTGATGATGATATTCAAGAGAAGATTTATAGTTTTCTTTATACTTCTGGTTCCAAATCAGATTATGATGATTCTGAAGCAAGTTATGCAACAGAGGATGAGCAACCTGAGTTTTCTAAGGTTCATCAAGATTCGAATGATGCTTGCAAATGTCATGGTGATATTTGTCACTGCGAACATGATGAATTTTACAAGCTGCAATCTCAGTTTGAAGACATGAATATGTTCACTATCACTGTAGACAATGTGATAGAACTTCTAAAAGAAGTTACCGATAATACTCTTCGTGAAAAGATCTTTCATTTGGCTGCTAGTAACACTAGCTCTTCAACTAGTATTCCTAGTTATAAAAAGGTTAAAGATGATTTTAATTATTCTGCTCCTTACTCCTTGTCTGAAGTTCATAATAGACTCTCTTCTAAACAAACCATGGTTATTCGTGATACTTGTTTTGATGATTTAAAAGGAGAAATTGAACATTTGAAGGAAGAAATTAAATTTCTTAAACAAAATCATATTATTTATGATCACCGTCTTACTCAAATTGAGTCTGCTAATAGCAAAGGAAAAAATAAGGTTGATGAATCTACTACTGAAGAAAATATTCTTGCCAACACTTTGAATATTAATCCGAAACAAAATGTGTTTTTAGGAATGGTGCAAATTGTTACAGCTCATAAATGGTATGTTAAATATACTATATTAATTGATAATATTTTTCTATAACTAACATTGCTATGATTGATAGTGGCGCTGATGTGAGTTGCATTCAAGAAGGTCTTGTACCTACTAAATATTTTGAAAAAATAACTCATATGGTTAAATCTGCATCTGGTCATGCTTTAGATATAAAGTATAAATTATCTAATACTCGTATTTGCCAGAATAAAGTTTGTATTCCTCACTTCTTTTTGTTAGTAAAAAATCAGTTATACCCTCCTATTATTCTAGGAACTCCTTTTATAAATGCAATTTATCCTTTTACTAATATAAATGCTAAAGGATTTTCTGCTACTTATAAAAATCAAGATATTAGTTATACTTTTATCACCGAGCCTATTTATAGAGATATTACTGCTCTAATTGAAATGAAACAAAAGCATGTTGATTATTTACAACTTGAGATATTTAGTATGAATATATTCGACACTTTAAAATCTGCTAAAGTACGGGAAAAGATTAAACTCATTTCTAAAAAAATGGTCATTGATATTTGTGTTGATCATCCTAGTGTCTTTTGGAATCGGAAAAAGCATATTGTAACTCTTCCATATGAAGATGATTTCTCTGAGGAAAATATTCCTACCAAATCACGTCCTTGTCAGATGAATACCGAATTGGTTGAATTCTGCAAAAAGGAAATTGATAATTTATTACAAAAAGGTTTGATAAAGCCTTCCAAATCACCATGGTCGTGTACTGCTTTTTATGTTAATAATGCAGCAGAAAAAGAACGAGGTGTTCCAAGGTTAGTTATAAATTATAAACATTTGAATAAATTTTTAAAATGGATTAGGTATCCTATTCCAAACAAAAGGGATTTATTATCAAGATTATATGATGCTAATATATTTTCAAAATTTGATTTAAAATCTGGATATTGGCAAATCCAAATATTTAAAGATCATTCTTATAGAACGGCATTTAATGTTCCGTTTGGACAATACGAATGAAATGTAATGCCCTTTGGTTTAAAAAATGCTCCCTCGGAATTTCAAAAGATTATAAATGATATTTTTAATCCTTATTAGGATTTCATCATAGTTTATATTGATGATATTTTGGTATACTCAAGACTCTTGAAATGCATATTAAGCATCTAGACATTTTTAAGAAAATAGTTATTCAAAATGGTTTGGTCATATCTAAACCTAAAATGAGTCGTTTTCAAACAGAAGTTAGATTTATGGGTCATTTGATTTGTCAAGAAAAAATGACTCCTATTTAGAGATCTATTGAATTCGCATCAAAATTCCCTGATATTATTACAGATAGGACGCAATAGCAGCGGTTTGTGGGAAGTTTAAATTACATTTCCCCCTTCTACAAAAATTTGTCTCGAGATTTATCTCCGTTATACGACAGGCTAAAAAAGGATCATAAGAAGCCTTGGACTAATAGTCTCACAGATCTTGTAAAGACTATTAAAGAAAGAGTTAAATCTTTACTTTGTTTAACCCTTGCTAATCCTGCTTGGCCAAAGATTGTAGAGACGGATGAGTCTAATATTGGGTATGGAGGTATATTGAAACAAATTAATCTGCATGATAAAAATGAATATCTTATTCGATTTCATTCAGGAAAATGGAGCGATGCTAGAAAAAATATGCGACGGCAGCTCATGAAATGTTAACTATCGTTAAGTGCGTATTAAAATCTCAAGATGATTTATATAATCAAAAATTGTTTATAAAAACAGATGCTCAGTCAGTCAACTATATGTTTGATAAAGATTTTAAACATGATGCGTCTAAGTTAATTTTTGCTAGATGGCAGACACAATTAGCCCCTTTTGATTTCGATATTCACTATATAAAGGGAAGTGATAATTCCCTCTCAGACTTCTTATCAAGAGAATATCTTTCTTCTTATGGGTTTTCTTGACTTCTTTCCTGATAAAGATTTGATTACGATTTTGAAGGTTGTTCCTCTTAATAGAGATTTAAAGGAACTTATACTATGAAAATTTATAAACGGAATGGTGATTGATATCATCAATAATTACATGATTGAACAAGAGCTTTATGAAAGATTTTATTGTGATGAAGTTTATAACCTCTTGAATGATTAAAACTAAATGCTATGTTTGCAGGATGGATCCTCCTTGGATAACCAAGGCTAGAGGAAAAGGCAGTTATACTCGAGGAAGGGGAAGATCATCCCCAAGTTCATCAAAATCATCATACGGATCTTCATCATCTAGTACTCCTATTATACAAAAGGGAGGAATGAGTTTATATAACTTAAACTCTAGAGCACAAGAAAAAGCTTCATCATCAATACATCTGGAAGATATTCCAGAAAGTGATCTATTATATGCTAAACTACATGAGTTTCTAACTCAAAAGCAAGGTGATTCTTTTGCTTCAATCACCAAAGAAGAAGTTGATGATATCAAAACATATGAAAAGGTAGAAAAAAGAGAAATGATATTTCTCTTATTAAACTCTGACATACAGAGAAGAGAAGAACCTTGGAAGATATTCCAGAGGTATTTAATTAATGGGCTTTATTTCCCGGGTGAGTCATACAAAACTCGAAAATATTATGAGACTCTGCTGATAAGCACAGGTGTTGAATTTCAACATTTTTCAGGATATAATACAAGTGAGAATGTTTATAACTTCTCTAAAATGATTATAAAACATGTCATTCATATTGAAGATTGCGGTATTTCCTCAATGACTGAAAGACAATTCAGTCTAAACAAAGTCATGGTAAGCTTTACCTATTGGGATAATATTCAGGCATTTAATAAAGTTCTTTGTTATAATAATGAGAGGCATAAACATACTTGGTTTATAAAAGTATGTGCCAAGATATTTGCGAATCCTATACCAAATTGGTTTTTAAACTGGTGGTCATACCGCGGGCCAACAATAAAAATATTGCCCGAACCATTTCTCAAGTTATACAAAGAATGTGTCAAGGTTTCCCCAGATCTTAACAAGTTATATCATCAAGAACATATTTGTTATTTTCAACAAATTGAACAAATATATTTTTTTATAGAATTCTCTGTTCCATGGATTCATAAATGGGTTCCGAAAGTAGATTTCACTGAGGAACAAATCTCTTGCCTATACAGAACTTATTATAATAATTTTTGGGACAAGTTGATGAAGAAAGATCCTCAAACAAAGTCCATATACGGACAAGAACTGTTGGATCTAATTACGAAAATCGTACACGATTATAAATCGATTCCTAATAAAGGAATTATGACTGATGACTCAACCTCCTAATCATGATGAAGGAGAACAAAATGAAATGATTATGAAATATCTAGAAAAAGTAAAGAAGAAGATTCTTCTAAATATAAGTCATTACGCAAAGTCAGATTCATCAATGCATAGTGAAACAAGTGAAGATATGCACGAAGCCCAACAATATGAAGAACAAAGTCCAGTGGATGCACTGAAGAAAGCCGAAGATTTTTTGGCAAAATTAAAGGACAAAGTGTAAAGCTTATGCGCGTCGGTAGCGGGCCCGCGCTACTGTAGCAACACTGTTCACCAACAGTAGATACATTGTTACCAGGACCCAGATAGGGGCCCAATATCCTGTACATAGATGCTTTCTTTTTTCTATAAATAGGTTTGTTTTTCTTTAATTGAGAGTAGGTTTTAGAAACCCTCTCTCCTTCTTTCTACTTTCTCTCTCCCCACTTGTAAAATATTTTCAAGTATTGTAAGCTTACCGGACTTTGGCCGGAGGAATAGTAAAGTGTGTTGTTTGCTACAAGGTACTTCCTTTTACTTTTAATTTTATCTTTTTATCTCTGAGTTAAGCCGTGACTATGTCCGACTAAGAAATTATATCTATGCCGGATAACTAACTTCTCTTTTATATAGACCATGAACGAATCTAAGCTTTATTTAAATATAGAAGAATTTTAGTATGGCTTCTCGACTTGGTTCTGAGATTGAGGTACAGTCAGATCTAGTACTGCTTTTATTGGCTTTGTCTTTATGACTCCGTCTAATGAGCCGTGGTTTTAGCCCGAAATTGAGTTTGATAAGTAGGGCGCCTCATACCCGGTTAGAACTATCAGACACATGGGCTTAATAAAAGCATGTATTAGCTTCTTGACAGGCCCTTTGCTTGGGTAAAATAATTAAACCATGCAGTCTGAGAAACTATGTTAAAATTCTTATGTATTTCGATTCTTATGTAGTTGGACTACCTCTAAGGATATTGACTTGCTTGATCTGTGACTGGGTGGACCACCGCCAGGTCAGTGATCCTGTAACGTTGGTATCAGAGCCTAGGCAATTTCATGGTATATATATAATTGATGTGAAGAATTTCGGCATAGATATATTCTCTCTTTTATGGATCAAGAAGATATTAAAAGCACTCGACTAGAAGAGGTAGATATACCTCAAAATCTTGATTTGTTAAACAAATGGACTATTCCGAAAGTTAATAAAAAAACCATTTATGATTATGGTTGGTTTGATAAGATTTCTAATAAACA
>NC_064284.1:38007627-38091892 GCF_019186545.1 Solanum stenotomum | reverse complement strand
CCTCTCCAGACCCCACTTGTCTACGCAGTCCTAGCCACACTCACATTGGGAAATAGTTTCTCTACTTTCACTGCGTACACACTACCCTCTCCAGACCCCACTTGTCTACGCAGTCCTAGTCACACTCACATTGGGAATTAGTCTCTCTACTTTCACAGGTAGGGATGGATAAGACTACGTACACACTACCCTCTCCAGACCCGACTTGTCTACACAGAGTATGTTGTTCTTCCAATAAACAATGTTAGATATCAGCTTAGACTTCAATCCAAGAATACAACTACAATAATCAGATTAAATTCAAGAATAAGACCAATTATTAAAAGGAAAATCAAAGCAAAACAGAAAATTATGAAAAGGGTATTTTTAGTTCAGACCTGCTAATTTAGTGATGCAAGCAGAGAGTGAAGAAGGCCAAGAATACATAACATAACCAGCAATATCTTCACCTAATTGAGTGTAGAGTAACCCAGAATTCTTCTTTTTCAGTTCTTCATCAAAAGATCGAGCTAAAGATTCATGTTTGGGGAAAATCTTTTTCTCTATTCTCACTATATCGTCAACTACCTTAGCCCAATTTGCTGAATTTCTCTGCAATTCAACTATCTCTGCCATTTCTTCGATTTCTTATTTCTCTGTTTTTGCTGCTGTATTTTAGGTTAACAAAAATCTACTAGGGTCATTATTGGAAAGAAAAATAGTTCCTCTATTTTAAAAATATATGAAATATTCTTAACAAGGTGCGATATTATTTGTTTTGGGTCAAATTTTGGTACGATTTTCTTCAAAAAGCTTCACACTATTAAGAAACTCTACACTTTATATATAATTTCTCAATCTTTTTAGCTATCAATGTGGGACTTTGTTTACGCAACCAACAATTTTGTTATTTGTTCTTACATTTTTGTGTTAGCTTTGTGTACTCCATCATAAGCTGGACAACACAATTCAATCTGGCTACGTTGTTCTGTTAGCCCCAAAAACAGGACAACATATTTAGATTGATAAGCTCAAGTAAGTGTTTCCGATCGAGGACACTTGAATTAAAATATATTTGACAATTGAAGTAAGTTGAATATGACTTGTTTATACATCAATTAATCTAAAGTAAAACTAATCTATATGTACGATCCGGCCAAATTATTTTATCAATATGATCAAAATATGTAAAACATATTCACTAATTATGTATATCATAGGTATAAATATGTATATATAGTATACTAAATATACAAAACCTATACAATTATGACTATTTGTAAATTAGATTAATCAAAGACATTGAGCTGTAATTATTCCGATCCATCCTTTAAACCCTTTTCACTTCAAAGCACCATCCCAATTCTAAACAGGTTGAGACATGGTATTTTTTTTATTTAAGATGGGGTGTAGTTAGGTGGAATTTTCTTGGTTTTGTTCAAATAAGTCTGCCTTTCGAAGCATAGGCTTATCTTGTTTCATCTTTATTTTACTTTTTATAATAATGATGTTCTGGATAACTTTTACACCTTAACTTGATTAATTATATGAGATATCTGTCATTTTTCATAGCAATATTATATTTAACTATATTCGCCCAAACTAAAATAGGTAGAAATAACATTTGAATCTGTCAAACTTCAATAATGAATTATATATGGTAGAAGATTCTTTGGGGGGCATTATGCAATGATAGTGGAACATGACAATATTTTTGTGATTGGTAAAAAGAGCATGGGAATGTGAAACACTAGCTTTGATAAGAAGAATATGATGCTTTATAACATTATCAAGGGAACAAAAGTCATTTTTATATTTGAAGAAAAGAAAGTTTTCACATTACAATAATTGGGATGCCTATAATGCGTGGTTCAAAATGATAGTAACAAGGCATATATTATATTGATGCACTAGTTAATTATATTGAAGAAATTAAAGTTCAATGTTATTTATTAGGGGGGGAAATATGGTCTACAACTTGTGCAAAAGTAGATACCACCTAAGTTACTTGGACATGCAAAGGTAATATTGTTATAATGTTTGTGAAACTTGATAGATCATTAAATCATTAAACCTATTACCTATATAAGATTTAGTGCTAATTACAATCATTTCTATGTAGTGTAAGTGATGTTGAATTAGGTGGATATCAACTTATGAAAGTGGACACCGAATTTTTTAAAATGCTTTCCCTAGTGTTACACTAACTTTAATAAGTGGAAATCTTTAGACAATTGTTGATATTATCTATCATATTTGACCAAATAAAACATAAGTTATCAATCATAGAATCAGATATATATCTTTAAATTCATTGGAGCGTTTGACTATGTTTCATTGTGAAATTTGATTGTTTTTTTTTTCAAGTAAAAAAAAGATAAATTAAAATTAGATATTGTTATCAACTTGTATACCACTAGTTCGAAAGGCATAATTTCTTGAACTGACATTCAAATATAGCCTCCGCTTAAAAGTAAATACTTTAACTTTATCATTATGTATGCATATTTAGACACCATATAAACTCGACTTGTTTCCACTATACCAGCTAAACTCTCCAACATATATACAAAATAATCATTTAGACACCTTTAAAATTTATTTGTCACATCAGCATAGAATGTAATGAGATATAATGGAGACGAGTTGAATGTTTAGTAGACCGTTGAAACCAAATTGAGGTGTCCATACCTATACAACAATTATCGTTGGTGACATGCTTTCAAATAATTTTGAAGTATTAAAAATAGATGATTTATTAAAATAAGATATTACTCACCATAAGCAATTTTCAATTTTTTTCACATCAAACACACCCATATTTGGAATGTTCTATACCATCACTCTCCACAGACGGCAGCCATCATGTCAATCACCACCCATCAGCACTTGCTGTTGTTAACCTAGCCAAATAGATAATGACAAGCTGGCATATGAGATAGGCGGCCTATGCCTATCAACATGGGTTGTGGTGCATTGTTGTAACTGGTCAATTTTTAATTAGAAATTTCAGGTTTGAGTCTTGGATATGAAGAAAATCCTATTGGAAGCGTCACTCTCGAATGAGCCTGTATTATGCAATTCAAATTTAATTTAGGCTCCAATGCAGACTCCGAACAGTAAGCATGAGAAAAAAAGAGAGGTGGCCTATGCTTATTTCTCTTTGAGATGTTGATGCCTTGATTTTGAATGTCTTGTTTTTCAATCCTCGTGCTTGTATCTTTGAATATTCATTACTTTCTCTAGATGTGAAAACTACTCTTTCCGTTTCAATTTGAATATTCAGATTATAAAGAATATTTTTTTATATATTTTACGTATCTTTAATCTAATACCATTTAATTTAAAAGTTCGTTTTACTTTCTTACTTACTTTGTGTTAAGTCAAAATCAAATAAATAAATTAAAATGAAAGGAGTGATGGCTGAGATGTGCTGTAAAATGGTATTGGTCTCTTTAGTGGGATTTTCTTATTTTGATTTTAAAATGACACAAGAAGCTAAACAAGCTTTGTCTTCTTAATGATTGGATTTGATTCATCCTTTCAATTTCGATTGAGTCTGTCTCAAAATTCATAATGTTAACTATATAAATCCAGGTGATCATATATTACATTGATCAAAGATGTATATTCATATCATATATCGCGTTACTAAATATAATTACATTGTATGAACACGCGAAGAAGATGATTAAAACAAGAGAAGACATGTTACTAAACAACAACATAGGAAAAAACAGATTCTGCTAAGTGATTGATCCGCGTGTGATAGTTGTCTTCTTAACCTTGGACTATTGCTTCCTGCTAGATTATATGAACTTGAATATGTATACAAATTAGTATTCAATGAGTTCCCAAACATTCGCGCATAAAAAATTTCCCCTGTTGTCGTTCCACCAAGACTTAACATATGTTCTGTACTCGTATAATTTCGATGATGATCATGAGATTGCTGGGATAATGGAGGCATATTATTATTGGGTATTAGTCCGTGACTCCTACATCTCGGAGTAGGAGGTCTTTGTGGTATGACTATACCAAGATTCAGGGACTTGCCTGATGTTTTTGAAGCTTGACCGCGAGCATAGAGTGGAATCAATGTTTTTTGTGAGACTTCAGCTTTGTAAACAGGGCAATTTGGTTGTTGATTATCGATGTTCTCTGATGAAATGGTCTTAAAATGTATCCATTTGTAGATGCAAGGCCAACAATAGAGGTGACCACATAATGTAACAACAGGATCATGTACAACATCCAGGCAAATGTTGCACTCGAAACCTTCAGGTGAGTTTTCTTCAAGTTTATCAAGATTAATTGTGTTCCATTTTTCAAAGGAAATATCGCGTTGATCAAAGGTAGTTTCTGGTATTTGGTGTTGAAAAATTTGTTGTAAGGCCATATTTGCCTCTTGGTATTGATTTATTTTGGTAATGGCAAGATGAAGAATGGTTAGAATTCAGGTTTTTAATACAATTAGAAGTGAGTATTTATAAGGACAAGAATAGTAGTTTGCAAACAATGATTCTTAAGGTTGTCACTTGTCAACATCACATTATGTTAAAGGGGCATGGCTAAAAAGAAAAGGCCCTACACATTATTAAACAACACTACATCATATTAGTCAACTCAGTCTTAATTTATGCGGTACTGTTCGATTTGATATAACGTTTAATAAAGAAATGAAGATTTTTAAAATATGTGGTGTAAAATAAATATTTAATCATTTGTGTCGTTATAAATCATGCCATTAAGAATAATAGATGAATTTAAAATTTTTTCAATCATTGAAATGTGATATTCTTTTTATATTGGACTAAAACAAATGTGTTACATAAACTGGGACAGATGAACTATTACACACATCATAATTAAGTGATTTAATGAAGTGGAAAAATTAATATTAATGGATCATGGTTAAGTGAGAGGAGTTTTGTGCAAACACGTCTTTTATCTATCTATTTGATTTAAACAAGTATAAGTTTATCATATTAGAAATATGATTAGGACGTTATATTAGGCCCCATGATAAGAATCTTAATCTAGAAAATAACTTTTAGTCAATAAAAAGTAGCACTAGTTGCGTACAAGGAGCTACCACTTGATGAACTTCCACAGAACCACATCCCATAAGTTCAATAGTTTTCACACTATAAGAACTAGATGTTTTTTTCCGCGTGAACCAAAGAAAATTTTATGTTATAAAACATGATTTTTTCCATTTTGATTTTATTAAATTAATTCACTAAGAAAACCCATAACGAAACATAGATTCTCATTGAAATACTAGAAATAGTCACTTGGAAATTTATGAGTTTTAGGAAATTATGCATCAAAACTTAGGAAGATGCGGCTAGTATAGAAATTTGCTGTTAAATCATAATATATACTTTTACATCTGAATATCTTTATTGATTTGGTTAAAATTATAATTAAAAAAAATTACAATACAATATATATAGATTCACATAAATTTAATATTGTCAGTTCAATTATTATTATTATTATTATTATTATTATTATTATTATATATTAATCTAAAATTATTGTAGAAGCTTCTAAACTCTAAATTCAGATCCAACCAAGGAGTGAATATACATAGTGGGGGTCTGGGGGATGGGAGAAAACATATGGACGGTGTGACAAAAAAATAAAAGAAATACTCCGTCCATTCCATTTGACTTAGTATTGTTTGACATAATACGATGTATAACAGAAAAAAAAGATTTTAGAAAATTATAGGCTAAAACATTTTTTATATATTTATATAATTGTAAATCATTTCATTAATGAAGGGTAGATGGAGAATTTTAAGTTAAATTATTTTCAATTACAATAAAATGACATTTTTAAAGACGGATTATGAGAATAGAGTGCCACGTAAAATAAAACCAGAAAATACCACTCCCTCCTTCCCATTTTATATGTTACCTTTTTATTTTACATTTACATTAAGAAATATTGTAACTTTACCTTTCAACTCTTATTTAATGTTTTCTTAAGTCAACTTTATAACTCCCTCCGTCCCATTTTATATGTCATCTCCTTTTATAAATAGTTGGACCACAATACTTGTCATTTTATAAAATTTATGTATAAATTACCATATTTTACCCATTATACCCTTGATAGAGTAGTTAATTAATCTTGAAAATATGAGTCAATTCCCTAAATGGTCACCCAAGTTTGGGGAATTGCCTTGAAATATCATTTATGTTTCACTTAGGACCAAAATATCACCCAACTATCACTATTTTCCTCCAAATATACTTAAAACTTTAAAAACTTTACTCTCTCCTAATTGTCATGCCATGTTATTAAAGTCTTTTTTAAAATAATAGACTTATTCAATTCATCAAACTGATTCAACTAAAATAATAATCTTATTATTTTTAATATGTATATATATATACGGTGGCTTATGGTCCAGTTTATTTTAATGCTCAGCCCAATTTGCAGTTATCTTTGACTGATTCTAATATATTAGATGCTTTAACTTTGAATGTTAAAACACATGGTTATAACTATGCACCTGGATCTGAATTAATTTGCTTATCGTATAGAATCTATTATAAATTACTTGCTACTTTGAATCCTAAATGTAAGTTATATGATACATCTGATCAAACTATTTTAGTAGAAACTAATTTCGCCAGATCTAAGGTCACTACTAGAAGACCTATAAAATGGGAAGAAATTAATTTTCCTACCACTTGGATTTTAGATTCTGTTATACCCCCTGAGCAAATGACCGATGTTGCCACTAATTCTGAATATTCTCATATTAGTCAAAATTACGATGGAAAAATTTGTATGCAGTTTGATGAAAAAAGTGTTCCTTATAGTAGACATTTTTTTCTTCTGATAGAAGACTGGCTTTTCAACATATTTCTCCGATAGAACCTTGTTATGGTCCAGCAAGAAATCGCGCTGCTTCATTACATACTTTATCAACAGTTATATCTGCAGAAAAAACAAAAAATTAAAATTGATCCTCGGTTAAACATTGTTCAAACGAATGACAAAGCATTTGATATTTCTGATAAGGATATTCCTTCTGTATCCGAGATGAATTTTAATCTTAGTGATACTTAATGATGAGTGAACAGCAAATTGATTTTAGTCCAGGTTCATTGGCAAAAAAAAATATTCAAAACGAATTTTTAAATGAAAAATGGAACCGGTTTCAAACTTGGTTTTTTGACACTTATAGTAAAGAAGATTTAAATAATATTTCTCAAGAGTTTTATGAAACTTGTGCATTACATAATCATATTATGTTTTTTGTGCCTTGGTTTATAACCACTTATTTGCCTTTATTCATCAACGTTGTTGAACGATCTTACAAAGATGAATCGGGTAATATTATTCAATCCATTTATCCTCCTCAAGCTCCGTTTATTTTACCAAATAATACTGGTATTACTTTTACTACTTTTCATAAATTTATTGATAATAAGGTCGCCGCGGTAAGTATAAATGAAATCAATCGTCTTATTTCTCAAAATAATTATTTGGGCCTATATGTCAAAGTTATTGGTGAACATATTTGTTCTCTAGACAAAAAATTAGATAGCCTGTCTAATCTGATTGTTCAAATTGATAGTAAGCTAAAATCTGTGAAACAAGTTTCGGAATAGGCTTCTTCGTCAAAACAGCCTGATGTTCATATTCAAAGGCCTCCTGAGATTCAGGATTTTATTCTTACACCTTTGCACTACCTTGAAAATCTTCTTGATAAAAATAATAATAATAATAATAATAAAGCATTACTCATTTACTCTTAGAGGTAGCGTATTAATTGGTTATCTTGAAAATGATATATAATTACTCGCTAGAAATATTCTCATATTTTGTATTTAGAAAATCAATTTAATTTAAATAAAAATATGTATCTTAAAATATTAATCAAAATTAATATAATTCAATCCTCAAAACACAAAAGAAAAAACTGAGGGGCCATAATTAGTAAGTCTTTGATCATATAAATCAAATATTTATCTCTTCCGTCACTGCAAAGAATTACTGGGTGAATTCTAGATGAAAGTTATGTGAAGTTAAGATAAAATTACAGACATGACTATAATTTATTAGTCTATTAATTACAACTCAATTAAGAAAAAATCTCTTGGATTGTAATGTAATGTTTGAAATATGAATGCCAAGATCTAAGAGTCTCCAAATGGAAAAAAAATTACTCAGGTACTTAGAGTTTGTTAGAATTTTCAATTTCAGTACAAGAAAAAAAATACGACTTCCTTGCTGAAATAAATTCCCCACTCAGTTACTCTGTACAATCCTCTAAATTACTATTCACTAGGTTATGAACATTAGAAAAAAAGTATAAAGTTTTGATGATAGTTAAGATTTCAAGTGGGCCCACAATAAGTTAAATTTTTACTTTAAGCATAGATAACAAATCATGAAAAGAAATTAAAAACATCGTTGATTTTTTACATGTCTCAGTAGAAAAGATTTCTCAATACAAGGAGTTATTAAGCTACATGTTGGATTAATAGAAGAAATTATTATTTGCATTTGATCTTAGAGATGAAATCTTAGAATTATCAGATTGAATAATGATATTTATGACAATATATTTAAATATAGTTTGATAGAAGTGAGAAACAAATTAGCATTGTTAGATTTGTTATGAATATTTATATGATCAAAATGATTTGTGTAGTGGAAAGATATATTTGAAATAAAAGTTTGGACTTAATTTTAAGGTAGAAAGCCTCTCCTTATGTTAAAAAAAATTACATTACTTGTCAGTTGTCACAAATTAAAGTTTGGACTTGTAACCTTTTTTTAAAAAAAATAAAATATAATGATTTGCTTGGTATTTAATTCTATAAAGTTAATAACACTGTTTTGTCTTTATTTTTTTCCAGTTGTTTCAAATGAACCAAATATTAATTTTCTTTCTTTTATATTAGGCTTTATGCATGTTAATGTATATGTAACATACCGCTTTAGAAAGACTTAGAATTATAAAGAAATCGTTTTTGGAAATAATCAAATTTGGAAAGTTTGACAAAGTTAAGTTAAGTATGAGTTTTGGGTCAACTTCAAATGACCATAACTCCTAGCTCAGGATGAGTTAGGTGTACTACAACATACCTTAGGAAAGATCTTTGAATTATGTTTCCAACGTTGCTGAGTTTGCTCAGTTTTGAGTTCGTATGAGTGAGATATGTCCATTTGAAGTTGGGTTGTCTAGTTAAGGAAAGTCAAAACCAGATTTTAGAAGGGTACTATGGTGTTTTCATTACCCAATTAATTAAATTCATTTTTGGTAATTGAGTTGGGGTCTAAACTGATTGGATTCAGTTTACGCTATTGAAAATAAGTTACGGTTTTGAGAGAATAGAAAAGAAGAGGAGAAAAGAGAAGAAGAAACAAGGAATCGCCAAGTTCTTGAAGATTTGCTTGTGGATTTCGCCAAGGGTTGATCCTTACGAGGTATGTGAGATCACATAGCATTGGGTTAGTTCACCCACGTGCCAATCATGATTTTATTCAGTGAAATTATGTTCTTGAAAGTTTAGAAATTGAGTTTTTGATTGTTGAAATTGTTGAGGAGTTCTTGATTTAAATTCATAAAATTAGATGTCGTTTCGAGTAGATTCTTGCCTATTTTGGTTATGTAGTCGAATCTGGGGAAAGAACCAATTGAATCTAGAGTGTTTAGAGTTGAAAAACAAGCAAGAAAAATTGGGATTTTCTAGGGTAAAGGGGCGGGGAGCTGCGCCACTCAGAGCGCCCCACATCAGTATTTGCAGGAAGGGCCCTGGGGCGCCGCGCCACTCAGAGCGCCCCAACCCAATTTCTATTGTTCAGGCTTTGGAGCTCAGCGCCACTCAGTACGCTAGGGTCGCTAGGCCTTCTACCCTTTCCCACTTCTTTCCATACGAGTTCCCTTGAAATGTACCTATATTTTCTAGTTGATTTCTACACTCTAAGGTACGTCTAAAAAACATGAAATCATCCATAACATGAGATCATGAGCCTTGAATACATAATTCAATTCAAGGAAAGTTAAGAGTTAAGTCAAAAGAAGTTCATACAGTTTTCCAAGAGTCTTTTACAAATGTTTTAACGTTTAAGACTTGAGTTTGAGTTGAGTAAAGAGTAAAGATTGAAGTTCATTTCATCAAAATATTATATGGGGACTATGTATTCCCAAAGAGTAAAATGTTTTCACATTTAAACAAGAAAGGAAACTGAGATTTCTAAAGGAGCCTCTGGGCTAGTTTTCAGTAAAGAGTAAACGTTTTTACAATTAAGCAAGAGAGGAAACACTGATTTCCAACAGAGCCTTTGGGATAGTTTTTGAGTAATTATCTCAAACAACATAATTATGCTTTTAAACATATGAGCTAGTATATTTTAGGAGTAGTATTGAGCACCGAAATGGGAGAGAGTTCAGACAACTCCCAGCCCCCATAAACAATGTAGCGACCATGGTTAGAAAAGGGTCATAAATTTTAGATGATTCCTTAGTACTTTTTAGCATAGACTAGTGGATCCACTTAGTAGTCATGTTCTATACCCTCGACAAGGTATATGACGGCCCTGGCAGCGTGAGGCAAAATGATGTATCATCACAATAGCTCTTACGTGATGATTGTTTGTTAGAGAAACTCCCACAGAAGTATTTTGTATTATTATATACACAGAGTTACTTATATTTACATATACATCCAGAGTTTATCTTGTATCTTTGCATACATATAGAGTTACTATTGTATTTCTAAATACACATAGTTGTTATCCATGATTTAAAAGATTTTCTTTATATTGCATTTATATTATTGCTTTATATTGAAATGAGTTCAGTTTAGTTGAGTTTAGTTGAGACCATATTTGTTCTTGCAGTTCCCTTTTCAAGCCTATGTCTTATTTTAGAATTCTCAACGCATGCTCGTACATTCAATGTACTGATGCCATTTGGCTTGCATCGTTATTATGATGCAGATATAGATAACCAGGATCAACATCCAGTGCATCGTTAATTCTAGTTGAGCTTCAAAGTTTGTTGGTGAGCCTCCTTGCTTCCGGAGGATCCCCTTTTATTGCTTTCCAGTATTTTAGTTCATTAGGATGTCGTGGGTCTTGTCTCGACATCCATCTCAGTTATTAGAGGCTTCATAGACAGTTAGTTAGTTCATTTGTCACTATCTTGTTATTGGCTTATGTTGAATCTTGAGTTGCCACTTTGGCTAAGTTAGTGTTATTTTATACATTCTAAGTTATCTATTGAGCAGTTCAGTTTACTTTTTAAAGTATTTTATCATGAGAAAGTCTTCCGCTAAGAGTTAAGCCAGGTCAAGGGTTTGCTTAGGGCCAACAATGGTTCTCAAGTGCCAGTCTCGCCCAGGGTGTAGGCTCGGGGCGTGACAAAATTGGTATCATAGCATAGAATTCAAGAGTCCTAGGGAGTCTATGATGCCCTGTCTGTAGATTCCTAGTTATCGGTGTGAAGCGCGCCACATCTATAATTAGGAAGCTGCGACATTTAGGAACTATCTCACTTCTTTCATACTCATTTCGTGTGATAGTGTATCTTTATAAAAGTCTCTTTGGAACTCGTGCTTGCTCATGTCTTCGGATCATGCCTCCACGAAGAGCTGTCAGAGGTCGTCTGGCTAGAAGAAATGTTGAACCACATGAACAAGGGATACCTAATGCACCTGAAGTGCAACCCCAAGGAGAGGCCACCAATATTGAGTTTTGTGAGGCCATTCGGATGTTGAGCCAAGTTATGACCAACCAAGTTGGGCAACAGAGAGAGAATCGACAGGAAGTGGTTGATACTTCAAGGATCCATGAGTTCTTAAGGATGAATCCACCAAGCTTCACAGGTTCAACTATTACTGAAGATCCAGAAAACTCTTTTGAGAAACTTCAGAAGGTTTTTGAGATTATGTGTGTTGTTAATGCTGAGAGGGTGGAACTAGTTGCATACCAAATGAAGGGTGTAGCTAGGATCTGGTTTGATCAATAAAAAAAGAACTGAGCTGAGGTTGAACCACTAGTGAGTTTGGATATGTTCGAGGAGGCCTTCTTGGGGCATTTGTTTCCCCGAGAACTGAGAGGATCAAAGGTATGAGAGTTCCTCACTTTTAAGCAAGATTATTTGAGCATTCATGAGTACAGTCTGAAGTTCACACAACTTTCCCGCTATGCTTCGGAGATGGTTGCTGACATGAGGAGAAGGATGAGTTTATTTGTTGCTGGGTTGTCTTGCCTGTCAACCAAGGAAGGCAAGGCAGCTATGCTGATAGGGGATATGGACATAGCAAGGCTAATGATCCATATACAGCAAGTTAAGGAGGACAAGATGAGGGATAAAGAAGAGTTTAAGAATAAGAGAGCTAACACAATGAGTCCGGGCAGTAGAAGAGTAATGCCAACCGGTCATCTTTCCAACAGAAACAGAAGGGACCTGCTCCATCATGTGCTACTGCACCTGCACTAAGGAACAAAGGTGAGTATAATAGTCAGAATTCACAGTATTTCAGAGCTAGACCTACCCATTCTCAAGGTAGTATGGCACAAGGGGGTAGTAAGCCTCCTGTATGTGCTAAGTGTGGTAGGAGCCACTCAGGGATGTGTCGTGATGTCTCCACTGGTTGCTTTATGTGTGGCCAGAATGATTATTTTATGAGATAATGTCCTAAGAACAAGCAAGGAAACGGTAATGAGAGCAATAGAGCCCAGTCTTCTTCAGTTGCTCCACAAGACAGAGTTGCATCTAGAGGAGCTACTTCAGGGGCAGGCAGAGGAGGAAACCGTCTTTATGCTATCATAAGTCGCCAAGAGAAAGAGGATTTGCCAGATGTTGTCACGGGTATGATCCAAGTCTTTAACTTTGATGTTTATGCTTTGCTAGATCCAGGAGCGAGTTTATCATTTGTAACTCCTTATATTGCGATGAATTTTGATGTTCTTCCTGAAAAAATTAGTGAGCCTTCTGTGTTTCTACACCTGTTTGTGAGTCTATTCTAGCAGAGAGAGTCTATCATGATTATACCATTTTCGTCAATCACAAGAGCACCATGGATGATTTAGTTGAGTTAGACTTGGTAGATTTTGATGTTATTCTTGGTATGGACTGGTTTCATGCCTGTTATGCCTTAGTTGATTGTAGAACTCGAGTTGTCAAGTTCCAGTTTCCTAATGAGCCAGTTATAGAGTGGAAGAGTAGTTCAGCAGTGCCTAAAGGTCATTTTATTTTATACCTTAAGGTAAGAAAGTTAGTTTCCAATGGGTGTGTCTATCACTTAGTCCGAGTTAATGACTTTAGTGTAAAGATACCTCATATTCAGTCAGTTTCAGTAGTAAAAGAGTTTCCAAAAGTCGTTCCAGATGATCTTCCTGGAGTCCCTCCTGAGAGAGAAATAGACTTAGGTATAGATATTCTTCCTGATACTCGTCCCATATCTATTCCGCCATGTAGGATGGCACCAGCAGAAATAAAAGAGTTAAAAGAGCAGTTGAAAGATCTCCTAGAGAAAGGTTTCATTTGACTAAGTGTCTCACCTTGGGGAGCTCCAGTCTTATTTGTGCGAAATAAGGATGGTTCCCTTAGAATGTAGTAATCTATGTGTATAGATTACTGTCAGTTGAACAAGGTTACCATCAAGAATAAGTATCCTCTTCCGAGAATTGATGATCTTTTAGATCAACTTCAGGGTGCCACTTGTTTCTCTAAGATAAACCTCAGATCTGGCTACCATTAGTTAAGAGTAAGGGAATGTGATATTCCAAAGACAGCTTTCAGGACCCGTTATGGTCATCATGAGTTCTGGTCATGTCATTCGATTTAACCAATGCGCCTGCAGCATTCATGGACCTAATGAATAGAGTATTCAAGCCTTATTTAGATATGTTTGTTATTGTATTCATTGATGACATTCTAATTTATTCGAGGAATGAGGAAGATCATGTTAGTCATCTCATAATAGTTCTCCAAACTCTAAAGGATAGAGAGTTGTATGCCAAGTTCTCTAAGTGTGAGTTTTGGCTTGAGTATGTGGCATTCTTAGGCCACATTGTTTTCGGTGATGAAATTAGAGTTGATACCCAAAAGATAGATGCAGTGCAGAATTAGCCTAAACTCACATCTCCAACTGATATGAGGAGTTTCTTATGGTTGGCTGGATATTATAGAAGGTTCGTAGAGGGGTTCTCATCTATTTCGTCCCCTTTGACCAAGTTGACTCAGAAGACATTTAAGTTTCAATGGTTTGAAGCTTGTGAGAAAAAGCTTTCAGGAACTGAAAAAGAGATTGACTACTGCCCCAGTATTGACCTTACCAGAAGGTACGCAAGGCTTTGTTGTATATTGTGATGCGTCCAAAGTTGGTTTGGGTTGTGTGTTAATGCAGAATGGCAAAGTTATAGCTTTTGCCTCGAGACACCTGAAAGTTCACGAGAAGAATTACCCGACCCATGATCTAGAGTTTGATGTCGTAGTATTTGCTTTGAAAATATGGCATCATTATCTTTATGGTGTTCATGTGGATGTGTTCATCGATCATAAGAGTCTTCAGTATGTATTTAGTCAGAAAGAGCTTAAACTCAGACAGATGAGGATGTTAGAGTTACTCAAGGATTATGATATGAGTATCCTATATCACCAAGGTAAGGCTAATGTTATTGTTGATGCCTTGTGCAGGTTGTCTATGGGTAGTACTGCCCATGTTGAGGAAGAAAAGTGAGAGTTGGCGAAAGATTTGCACAAACTTGCACGATTAGAAGTTCGATTAATGGATTCCACAGAAGGAGGAGTAGTGGTGATGAATGGGACTGAATCATCATTAGTTTCATAAGTGAAAGAAAAGCAAGACCAATATCCTATTTTACTTGAATTGAAGGCAAATGTTCATAAGCAAAAAGTGATGGCTTTTGAACAAGGGGGAGATGGCGTATTGAGGTATCAAGGTAGATTGTGTGTACCAAGGGTGGATGAACTCCAAGAGAGGATCATGGAGGAAAATCTTAGCTCTAGATATTATATCCATCCGGGTTCCACAAAGATGTATCGTGATCTGAAAGAGGTTTATTGGTGGAGTAGCATGAAGAAGGGCATTACAGAGTTTGTTGTTAAGTGTCCGAATTGACAACAAGTTAAAGTAGAGCACCAGAGGCCTAGTGGTATGGCTCAAATATAGAACTTGTAGAATGGAAGTGGGAGATGATCAATATGGATTTCATCACAAGTTTACCAAGGTCTCGCAGGCAACATGATTCTATTTGGGTGATTGTTGTAAGAATGACAAAATCTGCCAACTTTTTGCCGGTAAAGACTACCCATTCAGCGGAGGATTATGCCAAGTTATACATTCAACAAATAGTAAGACTTCATGGAGTCTCTGTTTCAATTATATCAAATAGAGGTGCACAATTTACTGCACAGTTTTGGAAGTCATTCCAGAAAGGCTTGGGTTCAAATGTGAACTTAAGTACTGTTTTTCATCTTCAGACAGATGGTCAAGCAGAGGGCACTATTCAGACTTTAGAAGATATGTTGAGGTCCTGTGTGATTGATTTCAAGAGTAATTGGGATGATCACCTACCTCTCATCAAATTGCTTATAACAGTAGTTGCCACTCTAGCATCCAAATGGCTCCTTATGAAGCTCTTTATGGGAGAAGATGTAAATCTCCTATTGGATGGTTTAAGGTTGGTGAAGTTGGGTTGATAGGACCATACTTAGTTCATCAAGTTATGAAGAAGGTGAAAATTATTCAAGAGAGGTTGAAAACAATGTAGAGTCGTCAAAAATCCTATACAGATGTTAGGAGAAGAGACTTAGAGTTTGAAGTAGATGATTGGGTTTACTTGAAAGTTTGACCCATGAAAGGTGTTATGAGGTTTGGCAAGAAGGGGAAACTTAGTCCCCGGTATATTGGTCCTTACAAAATATCCAAGAGGATTGGCAATGTAGCTTATGAGTTAGAGCTACCACAAAAGTTAGCAGCGGTTCATCCGGTATTTCACATCTCCATGTTGAAAAATATCATGGGCGATCCTTCACTTATCATACCTACTGAAGATATTGGTATCAAAGATAGCTTATCACAAGAGGAGGTTCCTATTCAGATTTTAGATCGCCAAGTTCCCAAGTTGATAACTAAAGAAGTAGCATCAGTCAAAGTTCTGTGGAGAAATCAGTTTGTTGAGGAAGCTACATGGGAAGTTGAGGAGGATATGAAGAAGAGATACCCATATCTCTTCGAATCCGGAGAAGTTCCAAATTAAGGTACTAATCATTTCTTGACATTTATTTTAAGTTGGCATGTTGTATTTACATTATGCTTGTTGGGTGTTTGAGCTAGATGTTAGATGTTACTCCCTTAGCCTGCTAAGAGTAATCTCATTTGAAAATATTTTTGGGTGTTACAATATCTCCCCCTTGGGATCATTCGTCCTCGAATGACGACTGGATTGGGTATGGAATGGGTTACTCTTACTATATTCAAGCTTAGTAATCTAACAACTCCATGGACTCCTATTAACCAGCTCCTTAGGAAATTCTCAACACTTCACTTGATTTCTCATCTTATCATCTCCCTCTTAGGTCTAAAGCTACCACTTGAAATCTATGGACCTATTCCACATTGACAACTCAATTATGCTTTCTAGGTACATATGGAAAATTATAACTTAATTGGAACCTCATCTGGTAATATACCATCTCGGCACACCTTTTAATACTCTTGTGACTTAGACACACTTTGTTGCCCTTATCTAAAGGTTTGGGTCTCTCACTTGTACTACTCACATTCATTGCAACAACATCTCAACTCCTCACCTACTCTATGTCAAGTCTACTAGATCAAATCTCAAGACTAACATCATCACCCTCATGTTGTCATTCTTTTGATCATGACACTCATCTCAAATTCTAGCCTAATGTTTATTACTAAACCCAAATATCAATATGATTACTCGCCTACTATATTAACTCACCACTACTATGCGTAAATTTTAGAAACACTCGTCCACTAAGACCTTATGACAAGTAGTCAATCCTTACCTCTCCGTCTCCATACTCACAAATTACCATCACCTTTCACTTCACCACTTTAGTACTACTTACTCACTTACTGTGCATTATCTCCCAAATAGTTCTATCATCTTCTGAATACCATGGGGTTTTCCTTTCAAAATTCATAAGCCTAGCTTGGGTCTGTCACCTTATGAATACTCTTCTATCTCATTCCACACATATACTTAATCTCATTTAACACGATGACACATCCACATCAACTTTATTCTGGTTAACAATGTACTCTATCTCATCATGACTAATAATTATTCCTTTTATAACGAACTCTTCTACAACCTTACAATTCCTTGCTTGACTAATAAAGGAACTCATCACTTATAACCGACTGGGTGCATGATTGCAATAACATAATCTGCCCCATCACCATCTCATTTCCTTAGATTATTGAACCTCTACATACTTTCCTCTAACTCTGGGCTCTTTCACTACTACTGCTCATGATCTCATAACTCATGTTACCTTTTCGGGTGAAAATACTAACCAAACTCTAAACATACCTCCTCATAAGGATCTCAGCTGAAACAAGGCTTAAGGAAAAGAGTACGACTCGCTTTTAGTTCAAACGCATGATTCATATAATTATGGGTGCATTCCTTTAAAATTGAACACTTAACACACTCATGGGATTCTCTCAAGCCATTCTCGAGTCTCATGAGTTTCTCAAGATTTTGCTAAGAGTAACTCATTGATAAAGAACTTACTTTTCTTTTCAACTACCTTTAGTATGGGGATAGTCGAATGGGTATGAGAATGCATGAGTTAGAAAAAGTCTCTATGGCATAGCTCTATTGCACGATTTAGAGTATGAAAGAACGGGAAACTTTTCTTAAATGTCTATAGTCCCTCATTTATAAAAGTGGGGTCCTCACAACCATAAAAAAGATCCTACTTGACACGGCTTCATAGACACCCTGGGACACTTGAAACATGTGTTCTGATACTGTAATACCCGGAAACTAGTAATCTAAACTAGAGCCTTAAGTGAGGGATCTAGAGTTCAATGTGAGGGTTAGAATTGTAATAAAGACTTCTTGTACTTAGAATGAGGGGTTAAGGGGATAAGCTTCAAGGTACGACTCCCCAAGGACCAACCAAGGGGTCCTTGAGGAGGACCCCAAAACATCCCCAAAAGCTGTCAAAAAACAGCCCTCCCATGAAGGGCATCTACGGACAATAGATGGACCCACACCCCATGGGAAGGGGTCATGGGTCAGGGCCCCTATTTAACCTGAATGTTGAGATTCAGTACTGCACCCATGAAGGACCAGTATGGTCTGTAGACCCATCCACGATCTGTGGGTGGAGGTCTCCTAGGTTGCGGCAGTTTTGGATTCTTAGTTTTTAAGTGAGGGGTTAAGGGAAGGTTCTAGAGTTAGTTAGTTATTAAGTAGGGTCATTTTATTAGTAATTATGCCAACTATATATACCTAATAGACCCTTAATTATATGATTTTCAAAAAATTGTTTTCGATTCACAAAAGAACCCAAATTCCATCCAAAAAACCCTCTCTCTAGAAGTGAAGAAGAAGAAGAATAGAAGGAAGCTAGGGACGAATTTCTCTATTGTTTCAAGCTTTTGTGAGGGATTTGAATCAAGGTATGTTAGCTTATTCATCTATGGGTTATTCCACCCATAGAGCCCCTTAGATTTCCCCCAATTGTGAAGACAAAACCCAATTCTAGCTAGGGTTTCTTCCTACATTGTGGGTAGTGATCGAGTATGATTCCAATTGAGTGGATAGTACTTTTTTATGATTGATTTAGTATTGAATTGTGATATTATGATGAATTTATGTGTTTTCCATGGTTAACCCTAGTCTAATTGATGAATTTGATATTTTGTGGGTTTATGACGTGAAAGGTAAAAGTGAAGACTTAGAGATGATCATCTAAAATTGATGAAGCTTATAGTAATTGTTCAAGGATAAAAACTTGTAAACATGAATTTAACTAGATTATAATATATATGATGGATCATAACTAGTAAAGCTTGAAGTTGAACCTTTATGGTGAATTATGACTAGAATCACTTGATAATAAAGAATGTGGTTAAAATATCTTGAAATCTAGGTGTGAATGATGATTATAAGAAGTAAAGCTTTGAGTGTAAGGCTTGTAGTGTGAATTTTGATCACTAGGGTTTTGAGAATAAAGCCAATGTGATAAACTAAGTATGTTAAGGCTTTGAGAGTAAAGTCTAAATAAGAATAAGAGCTTAATGGATAGAGTTGTGGTGAAAGTCCTATACTCACCTAACCTACCTTATAAATGCTTGAATGTATAAAGTAATAGAATCAATTGAACATGGATTGATTGTCAAGGACATCCTTCCATGAGACATGAATATTAAGCAAGGCTTAAAAGTATATCTTGGGGTGTATGCTTGGCTCCAAGTGGATATTGACAATGAGATGGAGTGTCAGACAAGATAGGGTCCAGGCTCCAAGTTGAAAGGAGAACCACACCTAGTTGATGTGAGGACTATCCAAGTTAAAAGGGGGAACTCTTACGTAGTAGAGTGTGAGTTTTCCCAAAGTTAGGTCTCATGAGATGGAAGCCTTCACATAGTGGAGTTAAGGTTTCTAGTAGCAATCTCTATATCCAATGAACTAAGACTTACATAAATAAGTACCTCATAGTGTTCAAAACAATAAATGGAATTAGACATTGTAACACCCCGTAACTAGAAAGATCTAGAATTAGAAAGAGTCATTTTTGGAAAGAATGAAAATCTGGAAAATTGGTCAAATTAAGTTAAGTATGAGTTTTGGGACAGCTTCAAATGACTATAAATCCTAGATCAGGATGAGTTAGGTGTACTTCCTGATACCGTAGGAAATATCTTGGAATTTTCTTTCCAACGCCACTGAGTTCGCTCAATTACGAGTTCGTATGACAGAGATATGTGCATTTGAAGTTGGAATGTCCGGTTAAGGAAAGTCAAAACCGGATTTTAGAAGGGCATTACGGTATTTTCACCACCCAATTAATTAATTTCGTTTTTGGTAAACAAGTTGGGGTCTAAACTGAATTGGTTCAGTTTACACAATTAGAAATTTATGCTAGGGTTTTAAAGAGAAGAACTCAAGAGAAAAGAGAAGAAGGAAATCAAAATTTCGTCGTCTTCGTGAGGAATTGATTGCGGATTTCATCGAGGATTTGATCCTACAAGGTATATAAGTTCACATAGCGTTGGGTTCATTCACCCACGCGTCAAAGAAGCCTAATTCAGTGTAATTTTTGTCCTAAAAGATTGAGGATTTGATGTTCTTGAGTTGTGTTATTGAATTGCTTTCATTCTTGAACTTATATGGGATTGATGAGTTTTCTTGAGATGTTTTATGGATTTTAAGAGTTGTTTCGAGTTAGATTCTAGTGTACATGTTTTGGGTATATGAATCTAAGAAGATATTGGGAAAAGGAATCGAGTTTAATCGAATTAAGGTCAGAAAACGAGAAGAAAATTCATCAGGAATTCACTTGGGGAGGACCTGGCACGGCGCGCCCCATCTGCGCCAGGGAGGCTAGGGTGGCGCGCCAGCAGTGCACCCAAAATGAGTCTCTAAACTTTGGGGGATGGCATAGCGCACCAGCAGTGCGCCAGGGTCGTCCGCCCCAACCCGTTTTTCATCGTTTAGCCCGTTTAAGTCCTTTCAAAGTGTACTAACACTTCCTATTGATTCTAACTACTCTAAATGACTTATAAATATCTAGAAATCATCCAGAAACATGAGTCATAACCTTGAATCCATAAATTCAAATTCAAGGAAAGTTAAGAGCCAAGTCTAGAGAGTTCTGAGAGCCTTTTCAAGATGTCTTTCGCAAATATTTTCAACTTTGTTTTAAGACTTAAAGTTCAAGTTGAGTAAAGAGTAAAGAGTAAATATTGAAGTTCATTTATTCAAAGTGTATATGGGGACTATGTATTTCCAAAGAGTTTAAAACGTTTTCACATTTAAACAAGAAAGGAAACTGAGATTTCCAAAGAGCCTTTGAGCTAGTTTTCAGAAAAGAGTAAATGCTTTCACAATTAAGCAAGAGAGGAAACTTTGATTTCCAAGATAGCCTTTGAGCTAAGTTTTTGAGCTATTATCTCAAATCATAGAAAGAAATATGTTTTTAAACATAAGAGCTAGTATCATATTTTGGGAGTAGTATTGAGCACCGCTATGGAGTAGAGTTTAGACAACTCACAGCCCCCATAAACCATGTAGCCACCATGGGTAGAAAAGGGTCATACTTTTTAGATTATTCCTTAGTGCTTTTAAGCATAGACTTGTGGATATCACTTAGTAGTCAGGTTCTATACCCTCGGCAAAGTATAAGACGGCCCTAGCAGCGTGAGGCAAATTGTTGTATCATCACAATATCTCTTGAGTGATGGTTGTCAGTCAGAGAAACTCCCACAGAAGTATTTTGTATTTTTTTATACATCCTTAGTTTATATTGTATCTTTGCATACATACAGAATTATCATTGTATTTCTAAATACACAGAGTTGTTATCCATGTTTTAAAAGTTTTTCTTTATATTGCACTTATTTATACTGCCTTATATTGAAATGAGTTCAGTTAAGTTGAGTTTAGTTGAGCCAGGTAAGTTCTTTAAATTCCTTTCAAACTTATGTCTTGTTTTAGAATTTCGCTCGCATACTCGTATATTTAATATACTGATTCCATTTGGCCTGCATCTTTTATTGATGCAAATGTAGGTAACCAAGATCACCATCCAGTGCATCGTTGATTCTAGTTGAGCTCCAGAGTGTGTTGGTGAGCCTTCTTGCTTCCGAGGGTCCCTTTTATTGCTTTCTATAGTTTTAGTTCAGTAAGATGTCATGGGTTTTGTCTCGATATACATCTCAGTTGTTTAGAGGTTTCATAGACAGTCAGATGTTAGTTCTTTAATCTTTTCATTTTCATTATCTTATGTTGAGACTTGAGTTTGCATTTATTGGCTAATTGAATGTTTTATTCATAACATTCTAAGTTTTATTTGGGTTTATCTTTGTTAAGTTAAGTCTTTCGCTAAGTAAGTAAGCCAAGCTAGGGTTCGCTTGGGGCCAACAATGGTTCTCGAGTGCCAGTCCCTCCCTGGGTGTAGGCTCGGGGTGTGACAAACATGCTTAAGTAATAGGGTCCATCTTAATAAGGAACTTAGACATGCTTAAAGACGTATTTCATAGGGTTCAACCTAATAATGAACTAAGATGTGCTTAAGAGCGTACCTTATAGTTTTCTAGGGTCTAAAGAGAGGAACTAGTTTCCAACCAAGAAGTATGACTATGAGGACCTAAAAGTGGTACTTCGCATGAATGGTATTATGGGATGCTATTCATGCATTGCACAAGTATGACTTAAGGTTATTCAAGTAAGTGTTCTCTTGTGTGATGTATCTTGAGATAGGATTGTGCTATAGTTGCCTTCCTTGTTATAATTGACTAAAGGTGAGAGATTCCCTTGCTTATGAGAGTTAAGGAAAAGGATGAGATCCTAAGGTGATTAGTATAATGGCCTAAGGTGGTACTTAGTGTGAGTAGGATTATGGGGTCTTACTCATGCATTGTACAAGTATGACTTGAAGCTACTTATGAAAGCCTAAGACTTGACTAGGTATAGAGACTATGTTTAAGATAACCAAAAAGGGATACTTAGCTTGGATGGTATTATGGGATGTCATTCATGCATTGCACAAGTATGCTTTGAGGTTAATTGAGAAGCAGTTCTGTTATGATATAAAAGACTAAGAGTTGAATAATGCTTATATGATGCTTATAATTAGAGACTTTATTTGTGATTATGATATTGCCTATTATGCTCATATTTTATGTTTCATGAAGTATTTGATTATGCTTATGGATTATGTCTTATGTTGACTAACCCTATGATATTATACTCTTACGATGTTATGCTAGCTAACATATTTAGTACTTTTATACTAATGCATACTTTGCCTACATTCTAATCAAATGTAGGGTTTGGAGACTTGAGTTATATTCTTTTAGATGGGTTTCTAAGGAGCAAAGGAGTTGAAGATTTGGTAAGTCCTCATAGCTTCAAGGACAAACCCACTATTTCCTTTGTTTTTTATTTTCATTTTATTGTATGGGCTGTGTCCCAAAGGTTCAATTCAAAAGTTGAGTCTAGATGGTTGAGACAAAGTGTAACACCATGTAACTAGAAAGAGCTAGAATTAGAAAGAATCATTTTTGGAAAGAATGAAAATCTAGAAAATTGGTTAAATTAAGTTAAGTATGAGTTTTGGGCCAACTTCAAATGACCATAACTCCTAGATCAAGATGAGTTAGGTATTCTTCTAGATACCGTAGGAAATATCTTGGAATTTTCTTTCCAACGCCTCCGAGTTTGCTCAATTTCGAGTTTGTATGAGTGAAATATGTCCAATTGAAATTAGGTCGTCTGGTTAAGGAAAGTCAAAACCAGATTTTAAAAGGGCATTATGGTCTTTTCACCGCTAAATTAATTAATTTCGTTTTTGGTAATTAAGTTGGGATCTAAATTGTTTACACAATTAGATACTTATGCTAGGGATTTAGAGAGAAGAACTCAAGAAAAAAGAGAAGGAAATCAAGATTTCGTCGTGTTCGTGAGGAATTGACGGTGGATTTCATCGAGGATTCGATCCTACAAGGCATGTGAGTTCACATAGCATTGGGTTCGTTCACCCACGCACCAAACATGCTTAATTTAGTGTAATTTTCATCCTAAAAGATTTAGGATTTGATGTTCTTGAGTTGTGTTCTTGGACTGCTTTCATTCTTGAACTTATATGGGATTGATGAGTTTTCTTGAGATGTTTTATCGATTTAAGAGTTTTTTCGAGTTAGATTCTAGTGTACATGTTTTGGGTATCTGAATCTAAGAAGATATTGGGAAAAGGAATCGAGTTTAATTGAATGAAGGTGAGAAAACGAGAAGAAAATTCGTCAAGAATTCACCTGGGGAGGGCCTAGCGCGGCGCGCCCCATTTGCGCCAGAGAGGATGGGACGGCGCGCCAATAGTTCACCCAAAATGAGCCTATGAACTTTGGGGGATGGCGTGGTGCGCCATTAATGCACCAGGGTCATCCACCACAACCCATTTTTCATCGTTTATCCCATTTAAATCCTTCCAAAGTGTAATAACACTTCCTATTGATTATAACTACTCTAAATGACTTCTAAACATCTAGAAATCATCCACAAACATGAATCATAACCTTGAATCCATAAATTCAAATTCAAGAAAAGTTAAGAGCCAAGTCTAGAGAGTTCTTAGAGCCTTTTCAAGAAGTCTTTTGCAAATGTTTTAAACTTTGTTTTAAGACTTAAAGTTCAAGTTGAGTAAAGAGTAAATATTGAAGTTCATTTCTTCAAAGAGTATATGGGGACTATGTATTCCCAAAGAGTTTAAAACGTTTTCACATTTAAACAAGATAGGAAACTGAGATTTCCAAAGAGCCTTTGAGCTAGTTTTCAAAAAAGAGTAAATGCTTTCACAATTAAGCAAGAGAGGAAACTTTGATTTTCAAGATAGCCCTTGAGCTAAGTTTTTGAGCAATTATCTCAAATCAAAGAAAGAAGTATGTTTTTAAACATAAGAGCTAGTATCATATTTTGGGAGTAGTATTGAGTGCTGATATGGGGGAGAGTTCAGACAACTCACAGCCCCCATAAACCATGTAGCCACCATGGGTAGAAAAGGATCATACTTTTTAGATTATTCCTTAGTTCTTTTAAGCATAGACTAGTGGATCAACTTAGTAGTCAGGTTTTATACCATCGGTAAGGTATCATACGGCCCTAGCAGTGTGAGGCAAAATGTTGTATCATCACAATAGCTTTTTAGTGAGTGTTGTCGATTAGAGAAACTCCCATAGAAGCATTTTGTGTTTTTATATACATCCTGAGTTTATATTGTATCATTGCATACATATAGAGTTATCATTTTATTTCTAAATACACAGAGTTTTTATCTAGTTTTAAAAGTTTTTCTTTATATTGCACTTATTTATACTGCCTTATATTGAAATGAGTTCATTTAAGTTGAGTTGAGTTTATCCAGGAAGTTCTTTCAGTTCCTTTCAAGCTTATGTCTTGTTTTAGAATTCCCCTCGCATACTCGTACATTCAATTTACTGATGTCATTTGTCCTGCATCTTTTATTGATGCAGATACAAGTAACCAGGATCAACATCCAGCGCATCATTGATTCTAGTTGAGCTCCAGAGTTTTTTGGTGAGCATTCTTGCTTCCGGAAGGTCCCTTTTATTGTTTCAGTAGTTTTAGTTCAGTAGGATGTCGTGGGTCTTTTCCCAGCATCCATCTCAGTTGTTTATAGGCTTCATAGACAGTCAGATGTTAGTTCTTTAGTCTTTTCATTTTAATTATCTTATGTTGAGACTTGAGTTTGCCTTATTGTCTAGTTTAATGTTTTCTTCATAACATTCTAAGTTTTATTTGGGTTTATCTTTGCTAAGTTAAGTCTTCCACTAAGTAAGTTAGTCAGGCCAAGGTTCACTTGGGGCCAGCAATGGTTATGGAGTGCCAGTCCCTCCAGGGTGTGGGCTCGGGGTGTGACACAAAGTGTAGTAAAGACTTCCGCTTGCTTTTATAAAGACTTCGATTGTATGGATAAAGTTTTTTAAAATTCCGTACTTTTCTATTATCTTATGTTCATGATATGCTAAGGGCTTGTATGAGACCCCTTTAGGGTCAAGTACGTTGTGTTACATCTAGGGTGTACCCCTGGGTCGTAACAAACTTGGTATTAGAGCACAAAATCTTGGGATGGTTCTAGGATGTATCAAACCACGTCTAATAGAGTCTTTTTCATAGTGTGAAGCACTCCACATTAATGAATAGGAGGCTATTGGATGCTTAGGAAATCTCACTTCTTCATTATCTAAGTCGTGCCATAGAGTTAACTTTATAAGGACTCTCTCTTATTCCTTATCCGATGGTTTTTAGGATATGACTACTCGAAGGGCTCATACTACAAGGAACGAGGGAGAAAAGTTTGGTTGTGCCAATTATGGCTATGTGACTTGAAAGATTTGATGAATATGGTGTTTTAGTAATGCCTAGATGTGTTGAGTGAGTAGACTCCTCTAAGAGGGGTAGAAGTGTAATTCACCTTGGTTTATAATCATCTTGTGTGATGGATGTGAAAGCTTAGTGATGATTTGCTCCGACCATAGAATTGAAAGAAGTGATGCTTAAAAGAGTTTGTATAGGCTTGCTCCCAAGGGGGAGATAATGTGCTTAGATAGCAAGGTCGTTGAGTGTCCTTGATGTTCATGAGTTAGGTTTGCTTGAAATTCTCACCTTGAGAGGTGTAGTGAATATGAGAAGTTTAGTTCCAGTTTGGTAGGCTCATATGAGATCTTGAGTGGTGTTAGTAAAGTTGCTTGTGAGCTAGCTTTGCTTAATGAGAACCTCTCTAAATTAGAAGTACCAGTTGGAATCTTAGACCGACAAGTTATGAAAAAGAAGAATGAGGAAATTGTTTTCATGAAAATATTGAAGAGTGATCTTTTAGTAAGGGTTTTAGTTGAGGTGCTACTTGGGAGGCCTAGGGCCAATGAGAAGTCCCGATATCCTCATCTTTTTTCTTGTATTCCTCCTCTATCATTAAGATCTTGAAATGATAAGTTCCTCTTGATTTGCTTTTTATGTGAAGCCATGTGTGATTTGTATGTTGCCATGATTTCCTTATATGCATGTTCATGAAAAAGTTTACGTCTTGATAGAAATGGCTTATATACATTGTTTTGCCTCATGTTGTAGTGCATTTGAGTAGAGTTGCATATATACTTCATGAGATGAATTAATGAACATGCCTTAGTTAGAGTTGAAAGATTCCTCCTTGAAGAAATACTTTTTAAGAGTAAATTGCATTTAGGCCACATGAGTGTGTGTTGAGCATGTTTTAGTTAGGAGATGGTAGTTCCTCCTTGAAAATGAGTAAATATAGAATTTCATGCATTTTGGTTTGTTAGAAGTAGTTCCTACTCCCTTACGTTGCATTGAATATGTTTTAACTTGGAATTGAAGTTTTCTTCCTTTGATTATGTGCATTTAGATGAGATGTATGCATAATGGGCTGATAGTCTAGAGTATTTTCCTTTAAGAAGTGTTTAGAATCGTCATTCAAGAACGAATGATCCCAAGGAGGAGATTTTGTAATACCTGGAAACTAGTAATCTAAACTAGAGCCTTAAGTGAGGGATCTAGAGTTCAATGTGAGGGTTAGAATCGTAATAAAGAATTCCCATACTTAGAATAAAGGGTTTAGGGGCTAAACGTCAAGGTACGACCCCCCAAGGACCAACCAAGGGGTCCTTGAGGAGGACCCAAAAACAACCCCAAAGCTGTCAAAAAACAACCCTCCCACGAAGGGCATCAACGGAGAGTAGATGGACCCACGCCCCATAGGAAAGGGTCGTGGGTTAGGGCCCCTAGTTTCCCTACATGTTGAGCATCAGTAATCCACCCACGAAGGACCATTACGGTCCGTAGACCCACCAACGGTCCGTGGATGGAGGTCTCGTGGGTTGGGGAAGTTTTGGATTTTTAGTTTTTAAGTGAGGGGTTAAGGGAAGGTTCTACAATTAGTTAGTTATTAAGTATGGTCATTTTATTAGTAATTAGGCCACCTATATATACCTAATAGACCATTAATTATATGACTTCCAAATCATTATTTTCGATTCACGAAAGAACCCAAATTCCCTCCAAAGAATCCTCTCTCTAGAAGTGAAGAAGAAAAAGAACAGAAGGAAGCTACGGTAGAATTTCTCCATTGTTTCAAGATTTTGTGAGGGCTTTGAATCAAGGGATGTTAGCTATTCATATATGGGTTATTACACCCATAGAGCCCCCTAGATTTCCCCCAATTCTGAAGACAAATCCAATTCTAGCTAGGGTTTCTTTCAACATTATGGGTAGTGTTCGAGTATGATTCCAATTGAGTGGATAGTACTTGTTTATGATTGATTTAGTATTTAATTGTGATATTATGATGGATTATGTGTTTTCCATGGTTAACCCTAGTCTAATTGATGAATTTGATATTTTGTGGGTTTATGCCATGAAAGGTAAAAGTGAAGACTTAGAGTTGATCTTCTAAAATTGATGATGCTTATAGTAATTGTTCAAGGATAGAAACTTGTAAACATGAATTTAACTAGATTATAGTATATATGATGGATCATTACTAGTAAAGCTTCAAGTTGAACATTTATGGTGAATTATGACTAGAATCACTTGATAATAAAGAATGTGGTTAAAATGTCTTGAAATCTAAGTGTGAATTATGATTATAAGAAGTAAAGCTTTGAGTGTAAGCCTTGTAGTCATGAATGTTGATCACTAGGGTTTTGAGAGTAAATCCAATGTGATAAACCAAGTATGTTACGGCTTTAAGAGTAAAGTCTAAATGAGAATAGGACCTTAATGGAAAGAGTTGTGGTGAAAGTCCTACACTCACCTAACCTACCTTATAAATGCTTGAATGTATAATGTGATAGAATCACGTGAACATGGATTGATTGTCAAGGACATCCTTCCATGAGACATGAATGTTAAGCAAGGCTTAAAAGTAAATCTTAGGGTGTATGCTTGGCTCCAAGTGTATATTGACAATGAGATGGAGTGTCACACAAGATAGGGTCCGGGCTCCAAGTTGAAAGGAGAACCACACCAAGTTGATGTGAGGACTATCCAAGTTAAAAGGGGGGACTCTTACGTAGTAGAGTGTGGGTTTTCCCAAAGTTAGGTCTCATGAGATGGAAGCCTTCACAAAGTAAGGTTAAGGTTTCTATTAGCAATCTATGTATCCAATGAACTAAGACTTACTTAAACAAGTACCTCATAGTGTTCCAAATCATAAATGGACTTAGACATGCTTAAGTAAGTATCTCATAGGGTCCATCTTAATAAGGAACTTATACATGCTTAAAGAAGTATATCATAGGGTTCAACCTAATAATGAACGAAGATGTGCTTAAGAGAGTACCTTATAGTGTTCTAGGGTCTAAAGAGAGGAACTAGTTTCCAACCAAGAAGAATGAGTATGAGGACCTAAAAGTGATAGTTAGCATGAATGGTATTATGGGATGCTATTCATGCATTGCATAAGTATGACTTAAAGTTATTCAAGTAAGTGTTCTCTTGTGTGATATATCTTGAGATAGGATTATGCTATAGGTGTCGTCCTTGTTATAATTGACTAAATGTGAGAGATTTCCTTGGTTATGAGAGTTAAACAAAAGGATGAGATCCTATGGTGATTAGTATAATGGCCTTAGGTGGTACTTAGTGTTTGTAGGATTATGGGGTCTTACTCATGCATTGCACAAGTATGACTTGAAGCTACTTATGAAAGCCTAAGACTTGACTAGGTATAGAGACTATGTTTAAGATAAACAAAAAGGGATACTTAGCCTGGATGGTATTATGGATGCCATTCATGAATTGCACAAGTATTCTTTGAGGTTAATTGAGAAGTAGTTCTCTTATGATATAAAAGACTAAGAGTTGAATAATGCTTATATGATGCTTATAATTAGAGACTTTACTTGTGATTATGATATTGCCTATTATGCTCATATTTCATGTTTTATGAAGTATTTGATTATGCATATGGATTATGTCTTACGTTGACTAACCCTTATGATATTATGACATTATGATGTTGTGCTAGCTAACATATTTAGTACTTTTGTACTAACGCATACTTTTCCTACATTCTAATCAAATGTAGGGTTTGAAGACTTGAGTTCTATTCTTGGAGATCAGTTTCTAAGGAGCAAATGAGTTAAAGATTTAGTGAGTTCTCATAGCTTCGAGGACAAACCCACTATTTCCTTTATGTATTCTATTTTCATGTTATTGTATGGGCTGTGTCCAAAAGGTTCAATTCAAAAGTTGAGTCTAGATGGTTGAGACAAAGTGTAGTAAAGACTTCCGCTTGCTTTTATAAAGATTTGATTGTTTGGATAAAGTTTTTTGTAAAATATTCATACTTTTCTATTATATTATGTTCATGATATGCTAAGGGCATGTACGAGACCCCTTCGGGGTCAAGTACGCCATGTTACATCTAGGGTGTACCCATGGGTTGTGACAGATACCAAGTTTGTCACAACCTGAGCCTACACCATGGACGTGGCCGGCATTCAAGAACCATTGTTGGTCCCCCAAGTGAACCCTCATCCTGGCTGACTACAAGCAGAAGACTAACTTAAGCATGCAAAAGCTTAAAAAGTGAATATAATTCATGAAACTCAAATAGAAAGCTTTAACTCAAATGAAAAACTCTGAATAAAAATAATATATTCAACTCGCCCTAATATAGGCAACTTAAGTCTTTAAAACATTTAACAAAATAAATAAACAGATTTATGAAATTCTACTGTCTATCTATGAAGCCTCTAAATGACAAAGATGGAAGTCGGGACAAGACCCACGACCTCCTAAAAACTGATATAACTGAAAGTAAAAGTGGAACTCTCTAGAAGCAAGGAGGCTCACCATAGCTAACTCGAACTCAATGTGGTAAAAACGAAGCTCTTGTTGATGATCTTGAATACCTGTATCGGCATCATGAAACGATACAAGCCAAATTGCTCAATATGTGGAATGTATAAGCATGTAAGGGGAAATCTAAATCATAAACATAAGCTTGAACTAGTAGCAAAGAAACATATTTACCTCTTCTCAAACTTACTCAACTCAAGGAATACTCAAGGATACACAAAACTACTCAACCTTACTCAACACAGAAGTAATCAAGGATAACATACTCAACTCAGTAATAAGGTTCTCAACTCAGTGAAATAGGGCTCAACTCAACAATAAGGTACTCGACTCAATGAAGCACAGTTCAACTCAAGATACTTAATTCAACATACTCAATAATAAGCAATAATAAAAGATGCAATATATGGAAAACTTTTAAAACAGTAGAAACCAACTCAATGTATTGAAGAATACAATAACAACTCAATTTGTATATAATAGAATATAATATAACTCTGTGGGAGTTTCTCTAACTGACAACCATTACTATGAGTTATGTGATGATACAATGTCTCACCCACGCTGCCAGAAGTGTCCTATACTTTTCCATGATATAAGACCTCTCAACTAAGTGGATCCACTAGTCTATGCTAAAAAGCAATAAGGAATCATCTAAAAAGTATGGCCCTTTCAACCTACGTCGGCTATATGGTTTATGGAGACTTTAGTTATCGGAACTTGTCCCCATACCGGTGCTCAATACTACTCCAAAAATATACTCAACTCATATGTTTAAAAACATAACTCTTTCTGTGGTTTGAGATTATTACTAAGAAACTTTCTCTAAAGAGAGATGTTACTCAACTGCTCAAAACTCTTTTGGAAATGTTAGTTTCCTCCTCTTTTAAATGTGAAAACATTTATTCTTGGGAATACTTAGTTCCTATATATCATATTAGAGAAAATGAACTCGACTCTACTCTTTCTCAACTAAAGTGCTCCAGTCTTAAAACAAGTTTAGAAAAAGTTATAAAAGACTTCTCAAAATAGGGTTCATGCTGAATGATGGACGTGAACGAATTAATTCAAGGTTTTCAATAACCATACAAAGAAATCGATACTCGGAACCCAACAACTCAGAACTCAAGAACTTCAATGATACTACACATTTCAAGAATGCTCAACTCATAAGGTTTCATGCAGAATTATGGGCATGGACTACTTAACTCAAAGACAAAAAGATACTTCTCATCTCAAGACTACTCGACTTATAGGGTTCATGCGAAATTGTGGGCATGAATTACACAATTCAAGGACTTCATAGGTAACATGTAATAGTCCCATGATTAGGAATATAATCTCAAAAAGGTTAGAAACTCGATACTCAAGACTTAGAACTTGAAGATACTACTTCTCTCAATGATGCTCAATTTACGGAGTTCATGCGAAATTTATGGGCATGAACGACTCGACTCAAGGGTCTACATAACAATATGGAACTCATGTAAATGAAACTTCTGATTCTCATACTTACTTCCACAAAAACTTAGCTCAAATTGATAGTTGATCTCAAAGGATTCACAATTGAACTCAAATATTTTCTTTGACTCTACTATTAACTCTCTCTTGAATGTGAAATATGAATTCAAGAGTTGTGGTTAATGATATGAAGGATATAGGTGATAGTGTAGACTCATGAATACATTATCCTCACTTTCATGCCCTCGTACTTGAGTCTTAAAACAAGTTATTAGAAATTTTAGAAGACTCCACAAAAGATTCAAAGGGACTCTTTGAAAAGTTCGAATAAACTCTCAAGACTTAAATCTTACTCTACCTTGAATTTGAATTATGAACTCAAGGTTGTGATACATGTTATGAATTATTTCTATGTGTTTATAAGTAGTTTATAATGTTTAGAATCAAAGAGGAGTAAAGGTACCCTTTGAAAAAACTCAAATGGACGATACGATGAAGAACGGGTGGGGACAAGCGACCCTGGCGCACGGAGTAGCGTGGGGCTCCAGCCCCTAAAGTTCAGAGAATAATTCTTGGCATACTGGCTGGTGTGGCGCGCCATCCACCCCTGATGTGATGGTGGCGCATCGCCCCAAGCACCGCCTAGAAAACCCGACGACTTTCTTTGCTCGTTTTCTCACCCTAACTCGCCTAGAATCAAACGGTTTCTTCCTCAATCACTTGGATTCAATTACTTAACATAAGTACACTCTAATATACTCAAAAAAACACTCAAATCACTAAATTTAATCTCAAGAAATCATCAAAACCCCAACAAAACAGGTTTAGAATGAAACGTCAAGAACACTATTCAAGAACTTAAATCTTTCAATCTTTATGGACGAATTCGAATATGAAAATCATGTTTGGCGTGTGGTTTAATGAACCCAACACTATGGAAGCGTATATACCTCTTAGGTATCAAACCCATGGAGAAAATCCGCATACAAAACGCAAGACTCTCGACGAACGCTTTGATCCTCTCCTCTTTTCTCCTTTATTCTCTTCTTGAAATCTCAACTAAAACCCTAGGCGTATATTAGGATTATAAAACTGAACCTAATAGGATTAGACCCTTAAAACATTAAAAAAAAAGAATTAAATTTGATTGGGTAGGGAAAAGATCAAAATACCCCTCACTATTTCGGGTAACTTTCCTTATTTCGACAGTTTGACTTCAAAAAGGCATATCTCACTCATCCGAACTCAAAACTTAGAAAACTCAGTGGCGTTGGAAATCTAATTCAAATACATTTCATTAGATATCTTTTAGCTCACCTAAATCATCATGTACTGAGAGTTATGGCCGTTTGAATTTGACCCAAAACTCATAACTTAAGCATAACTTGCAAAATTTCAAATTTTGCTATTTCCAATTCAATTCTTTTTGGAACTCAAGGTGCTACATCTAGTGACCTTAACACTTAAGAAATTTTTAATTCATTGATAAAATCTCACTTACTATGAAGAATGGTTCGAGTCTTACTTCGAAAAAATTTCTGGCTGTTATAATTTTAGTTTGTGGTAAGTAGTACTGCTCTTCTAATTCTTCTCTTAATAGCTATGAAATTTTAGTTATATGCATTTTTGTATGAATACATTACTTACCAATATGAAATTTTATCTTGTTATATGTTATTTTCTATAAGACTTCATAAAATATTTGAACCACAAAAATGTCGAGCAGTAGAAATCATAAAAATGCACATTCTTTTGAAAAATTAAATTCTGAGAAAAATGCTCGGAGACGTGAGTTGTATAGATTAATGCCATCTGAGAAAAAAGAGGCCATATTGGCACGTCGTCAAGAAAAAAGAGTTGAATTGAAAAGACAATGTTTATCTATAAGTTCAACAAATAATAATTTGGCTACTACATCATCTTCTGTACACAATACTCTTCTTATGAGAGATCCAATAATCCTTTCCGATATATGTATACAACTCAACTGACAATTAAAAGTAATATAATATTATTACTTGTTTAAATATTATATAATTAATATTAATAATTACTAAAATGTACTTATTCTGAAATATCATATGCAAGGTCTGATATCACATTACCCTGTAGTTCAAGTGCTACGCCTTTAAAAAATAATTATGTCAAGTTAAATTATGTACCAGCATGTTTATTTTGCAAGGCTTAAAAAATTGAATTTGAACCACCTGCATTTTGTAGTGGCAATGGTTCTATTCTACCAACTTCACATGCAATTCCAACACAATTAAAAATATTTATCTAGGTCATACTTGTAACACCCCAGAAATATTTTTGAACTAAGACCCGAACCGTTCTTTGTAGTGACTGAGATTTTACCAAGGAATAAAAAATTTCTTAAGTGTTAAGGTCACTAGATGTAGCACCTTGAGTTCCAAAAAGAATTAAATTGGAAATAGAAAAATCTGAAATTTTGAAAGTTAAGCTAAGTATGAGTGAGATATAGAAAGGGAAAAGAAATCATGATTTTTAATAGCAAGATAAAGTGTACTCAGCTTAGTCGAAGGCAGACATCTCAATAGCATGAACTATAATAAAGATAGATCCACTCACTTTGAATTAGAGGTGATGAAATCGAATAAATATGGGCAGCCATGGATGTTGAAGTATCAAATTTGATAGTTGATGATCCTCAAATGCTAGATGAAATTTTCCAAGCTATGATCGAGCTCAACGAAGATGGCTGTCGATTGGTGTTGTTGTGGATGGAAAATACATCAAGGAGTGTATAGATCTGGAGTGTGAAGGCTGGAATTCGTGTCTCTACAGATTTCTAAATGTGTGTCTGTTCATCTCTTTCCTTTTTGACCTCTTTTCTTTTGTATTTTTTTTGTTGTTACCCTTTTTCATCTTTTTATTTTTGTTTGGACCGGATGTTTTTGTGTTTTCTTATTAGTCAATAAATGGGCCTTTGTGCCCTCATTTAATTTTTTAAAAAATGAGTTTTGAGTTGACTTCAAACGACCATAACTCATAGCTCAGGATGAGTTAGGTGCTTTACCATATACCGTAGGAAATATCTTTGAATTATATTTCCAACTCCATCGAGTTTGCTCAATTTTGAGTTCGTATGACGGAGATATGTCCATTCGAAGTTGGGCTGTCTAAATAAGGAAAGGCAAAAGCGGATTTTAGAGGGATATTTTGGTCTTTTCCTTACCCAATCAGATTTAATTCATTTTTAGTAATATTTTAGGGGTATAATCTGATTGGGTTTAGTTTTATAATCCTAGTTTACGCCTAGGGTTTTAGTTGAGAGTTAAAGAAGAAGAGAAAAGAGGAGAAAAAAGAAAGGATCGAAGCGTTCGTTGAAATTCTTGAGAGTTGTTGTGGATTGTCGCCATCGGTTTGATCCCTAAGAGGTATGTAAGCTTCCATAGTGTTGGGTTTATTCACCCACACGCCAAACATATTATTTTCAGCGAAGTTTCGTTCTCAAAAAGTTAAAGGATTTAAGTTCTTGAAGTTCATTCTAAATCTTGTTCTGTTGGGGATTTGATGATATCTTCAGATTAAAGTGATTTTTTTGAGTGTTGTTTTGAGTGAATTAGTGTGTACTTAGGTTGGGTGATTGAATCTAAGGAAAACTTGAGAGAAGAAATCAATTTAAATCGATTTAAGATCAGAAAACGACACCAAAAGTTCGTCAGATTTTTGCCTAAGGAACAGGTGGCGCGACGCACCCCCATAGCGCCAAGAAGGCTTGGGCGGCGCGCCAGCAGTGTGCCAGATTTGAGCCCTAGTAAGTTGGGGCTGGCGCAGCGCGCCAGGGATGCGCCCAGATTGTCGTTTTTCACTAATTTTTCGTCATTCAGTTCGTTTGAGTCTTTCTAAAGTGTTTTAGCACTTCCTATTGATTCTAACTACTCTAAATGACTTATAAACATATATAAATCATCCAGAAACATGAATCATAACCTTGAATTCATAATTCAAATTCTCAAATTCTCAAATTCAAGGTAGAGTTGAGAATTAAATTTTGAGAATTCTTTCAAACATTCTAAGAAAGTCCTTTTGAGTCATTTTGTGAAGTCTTCTACAACTTCTAGTAACTTGTTTCAAGACTCGAGTAAGTGAGTATGAGAGTGAGGAGAATGTATTCATGAGTCTATTTTGTCATCATGAGATCTTTCATATCATGAACCATAACTTTTAAATTCATAATTCACATTCAAGAGAGAGTTAAAAGTAGAGTTCAAGAAAGCCTTTGAGTTCAATTGTGAATCCTTTGAGATCAACTATCGATTTGAACTAAGTTTTGAGGAAGTAAGTTAGAGAATAATAAGAGTCGTATACATGAGTTCCATATAGTTATGTATACCATTGAGTCGAGTTGTTTCATGCCCATAATTTCACATAAACTTCGAAAGTTGAGCATCTTTCAGAAAAGTGGTATCTTCAAGTTCTAAGCCTTTAAGTGTTGAGTTCCTAATCCCTTTTGAGAATTATCTTTGAGTCCTTGAGTTGAATATTTCATGCTCATAATTCCACATGAATATTAGAGGTCGAACAGTCTTGAGATGAGAAGTATCTTTGAATCATTGAGTTGAGTAGTTCATGTTCATAATTCCGCATGAACTCTGAGTTGAGCATTCTTGAAATAAGTAGTATCATTGAAGTTCTTGAGTTCCAAGTATTTGAGTTCTATCTATGGTTATTGAAAACCTTGCATTGAGTCGTTCATGTCCATAATTCGGCATGAACCATATTTTAAGAAGTCTTTTACAATGTTTTAACTTTGTTTTAAGACTTAAGTTTTGAGTTCAGTAAAGAGTAAAGTTGAAGTTCTTTTCTTCAAAAAGTATATGGGGACTAAGTATTCCCAAAGAGATTTAAAATGCCTTCACATTTAAATAAGAACGGAAACTGAGATTTCCAAATAGCCTTTGGGCTAGTTTTCAGAAAAGAGTAATCGCTTTCTAAATAAAGCAAGAGGGGAAACTTTGATTTCCAAGATAGCCTTTGAGCTAAGTTTTTGAGCACTAATCTCAAATCACAGAAGAAGTACGTTTTTAAACATAAAGAGCTAATGTAATGTAATATTTTTGGGAGTAGTATTGAGCACCAATGGGGAAGAGTTCATACAACTATCAGCCCCTTAAACCATGTAGCCATCATGGGTAGAAAAGTTTCATACGTTTTAGATGAACCCTTTTCGCATAGACTAGTGGATCCACTTAGTAATTCAGGTCCTATATATTTGGCCAGGTATAGGATGTGTTGGCAGCGTGCGGAAGATCGTTATATCATCACAATAGCTCTTATGTGATAATTGTCGGTTAGAGAAACTCCCACAGTAGTATTTGCATGGTTCCTCAAGGGGTTTTCCTCTTTATATGAATGGGGGTATGCGACTTCATTCATGCATTGCACAAGTAAACTTTGAGAGGGAGCATGGTACGTCTTTTATGATATTATGATTATGAGTTAACATCATGTTTTAAACAGTTTTCATTTTTCTTTATATTGCACTTGTTTTAAAATGCTTTATATTGAAATGAGTTCAGTTACGTTGAGTTAAGTTGAGCCAGGTAAGTTCTTCAATTTCTTTCAGATTCTTTCAAGCTTATGTTATGCTTTAGAATTCCCCTTACATGCTCGTACATTCCACGTACTGAGCCATTTGGACTGCATCTTTTAATGATGCAGACGCAGGTATTGGGGATCATCAACAGGAGATTCATTGATACATTCAGGAGTTCGAGTTAGTTATGGTGAGCCTCCTTATTTCTGGAGAATTTCATTTACTTTTCAGTTTAGTCATGATGTAGTGGGTCTTGTCCCGACTTCCATCTTTATCGGTTAGATGCTTCATAGATAATCAGTATAATTGAGAAGTATGTATTATTCATTTATTTTATTAAATGTTTTAAAGACTTAAGTTGCCTATTTTATGGCGAGTTGAATATATTATTTTTATTCAGAGTTAATATTTTAAGTTAAAACTTTGTATTTGAGTTATTGATTTTGTTCAGTTTGTAAGCTTTATATGCTTGAATCAGTTTTTCGCTTGTAGTCAACCAGGATGAAGGTTCACTTGGGGACCAGCAATGGTTCTTGAGTTCCGACCTCGTCCAGGGTGTAGACTCGGATCGTGACAAACTTGGTATCAGAGCACATAATTTAAGTGTCCTAAGGTGTCTATGAAGCCATGTTAAGTAGGATCTTGTTTATAGTTGTAAGGGCCCCACTTCTATAAATGAGGGACTGCAGGCATTTAAGAAAAGTTTCCCTTCTTTCATACTCTTAATTGTGCAATAGAGCTATGTCATAGAGACTTATTTTAACTCGTGTGTTTCTCAGAATCATTCGACTACCCATCATACTAGAGGTGGTTGAAAAACAGAGTCAGTTCTTTGTCGATGAGTTGTTCTTAGAAAGAGTCTTGAGGAAGTCATGAGATTCCAAAGGGGCTTGAGAGAAGCCCAAGAGTAAGTTAAGTGTTCAGTTTCAGATGAATGCACTCATATTCATATGAATCGTGTGTTTGAGCTAAAAGTGAGTTGTACTCTTTTCCTTAAGCCATGTTTCAGCTAAGATCCTCATGAGGAGGTATGTTTAGAGCTTGGATAATATTTGCACCCCAAAAGGTAACATGAGTTACGAGATCATGAACAGTAGTAGTGAAAGATCCTAGAGTTAGAGGAAAGTATGCAGAGGTTTAGTGATTTAATAAATGGAGATAATGTTTTGAAGAGCTATATTACTATAGTTATGCACCCAATAAGTTATTCATGAGGAGTTTTCCTTATGGGTAGAGTAAGAGTTGCTAGTCAAGATGAGATAGAGTATATGTTTGTTAACCAGAATAGAGTTGGTGTCGATGTGCCATCGTATTAGAGGAGACTAACTTCATGTGTTGAATAAGAGAGTAGAGTATTTATGAAATGATAGATCTAAGCTAGGCTTATGATTTGTTTGAGAGGGTCATAATGTTCAGAAGGTTATAGAACTGATCAAGTAATGAGGTATGGTATGGTATGGTAGGCGAGCAATCGTATTGATATTCGGGTTTAGTAATGAACATTAAGCTTGAATTTGAGATGAGTGTCATGATCAAAAGAATGGGAACATGAGGGTGACGATGTTAGTCTTGATATTTGATCTGGTAGACTTGACATACAGTAAGTGAGGAATTGAGATGTTAGATGGAATAGATATGAGTAGTACAAGTGGGAGACCCTAACCTTTAGATAAAGGTAGTGAAGTGTGGCTAAGTCACAAGAGTAACTAGAGCATTAAGAGGTGTACCGAGAAGGTATGTAATCAGAAGAGGTTAAGAGAAACACCGTAGAAAGAGGTCTTAGTACCTGCTTATGGAGAGTTCCATAGTCATGAGATGAACTTCTCTCGAGTGTTAAGAGTAAAAGAGGATGTAGACCAGTTTAGAGATGACGGGATAGGTCCATAGCTTTCAAGTGTCAGCTTTAGACCTAAGGGGGAGATGATAAGACTGAAAATCAAGTCAAGCGTTGATAATAAGATAGTAATGAGTTCCAAAGGTTATGGGAGATATCTTTTCAAAGGTCCTTTTAGTAATGTAGTAATGTTAGAAAGAGAAGGTTAATGATTCTATCGTGATAATGATGGTGTGATAATTCTGTCTAAGGTTATTAATGAGGAGGAAGAAGAAGATGAGGTTTTGCTATGAGAAATAGTTAAATGAGAGCGCTTAGTTGGTTCTGAAGGAGTTAGTTAGTAGGAGTCCATGGAGTTGTTAGAGTACTAAGCTTGAATGTGGTGTTGTTAAACATTAGGTGGCTCTTGATATGAGCCCAATGCGGTAGTAAAGAGTATTAGTCTTAGGATAAGATTCCCTATAGAATGGTATAGAACCTGAACCTAAGGATTTGGGTTAAGATTGAAATAGTAAGAGTATACCATTATATTCAGACCTTAGTAAGAGTAACTATGTTCCATACCTGGTCCAGTCATCATTCGAGGACGAATGATCCCAAGGAGGAGATATTATAACACCCCAGAAAAATTTTGAACTAAGACTCGAACCGTTCTTCGTAGTGAGTGAGATTTTACCAAGGAATAAAAAATTTCTCAAGTGTTAAGGTCACTAGATGTAGCACCTTGAGTTCCAAAAAGAATTAAATTGGAAATAGCAAACTCTGAAATTTTGCTAGTTAAGCTAAGTATGAGTTTTGGGTTGACTTCAAACTACCATAACTCATAGCTCAGGATGATTTAGGTTTTCTACCATATATCGTAGGACAGGTATTTGAATTATCTTTCCAACGCCACTGAGTTTGCTCAGTATCGAGTTTCATATAGTTATGTAGACCATCAAGACTTAAGTTGCCTATTTTATGGCGATTTGAATATATTATTTTTATTCAGAGTTAATAATGTAAGTTAAAACTTTGTATTTGAGTTATTGATTTTGCTCAGTTTTTAAGTTTTGTATGCTTGAATCAGTTTTCCGCTTATAGTCAGCCAAGATGAGGGTTTGCTTGGGGACTAGCAATGGTTCTTGAGTGTCGGCCATGTCCAGGGTGTAGACTCAGGTCGTGACAATACTGATGAATCAAAACACTTCCTGTCACAACCCGAGCCTACACCTGGACGTGGCCGGCACTCGAGAACAATTGTTGGTCCGCAAGCGAACCCTCATCCTAGCTGACTACAAGCAGAAGACTAACTTAAGCATACAAAGCTTAAAACATAATAAAATTCATTGAGACTCAAATAATTAACTCAGAATATAATCGTATATTCAACTAGCCAAAACTAGGCAACTCAAATCTTAAAAATATGTAACAAGATAAATGAAACAGACTTCTAAAACTCTATTGTCTATCTGTGAAGTCTCTAAGTGACAAAGATGGAAGTCGGAACAAGACCCACGACATCCTAACAACTGATATAACTAAAAGTACATGTGGAACCCTCCGAAAGCAAGGAGGCTTACCATAGCTAACTCGAACTCCATGTGGTATCAATGAAGCTCTTGTTGATGACCTTGAATACTTGTATTTGTATCATGAAACGATGCAGGCCAAATGGGTCAGCACGTGGAATGTACGAGCATGTAATTGGAATTTTAGAGCATAAACATAGGTTTGAACTTTATTAAAAGGAAACATACTTACCTCTTCTGAACTCACTCAACTCAACTCAAGAATAAGATACTCATCTCAAAGATATGATACTCAACTCAAAGGTACATAACTCAAGATACTCAACTCATGATACTCAATGATAAAGCAACAGTAAAAGATGCAATATCAATGTATTGAAGAATACAATAATAACTCAGATTGTATATATAAAAATACAATATAACTCTGTGGGAGTTTCTCTAACCAACAACCATCACTATGAGCTATGTGACGATACGGCATCTCGCCCACGCTGCTAGAACTGTCCTATACTTTTCTGGGGTATAGAACCTCTGAACTAAGTGGATCCACTATTCTATGCTAAAAAGCATTAAGGAATCATCTAAAAAGTATGACCCTTTCTACCCACGTTGGCTACATGATTTATGGAGACTTGAGTTATCTGAACTCGTCCCCATATCGGTACTCAATAATACTCCCAAAAATATACTCAGCTCATATGTTTAAAAACATAACTCTTCCTCTGGTTTGAAATATTTGCTCAAACTACCCTCTTAAAAGAGGTAACTACTCTTGAAATAACTTTTGAACTCATAACTCATTTAGAAATCTCAGTTTCTCTTTTATCAATGTAAAAATTGATGTCTCTAGGAATACATAGTCCCCTTATACTTATACTTGAAAACTCTTTCTCAAAAACATTTCAAAATCATCTTATAATATGATCATTTATGACTCGGGAAGTCATACTGCATAAACATTGATGGTAGATATAATACCATACTGCTTATACATTGATGACATACTCGATTGTCATACTAATCATGCTTTAGAAACTCTTTTTCTCCAAACTCATCTTTACTTTCTCAAAACACAGTTTAAGAACTCAACTATTGGCTTTAAAAAGATTTTCAAAATTTATAACTCAAATCATAGGGTTCATGTGGAATTATGGACATGAATGACTCAACTCAAGAATGTTAATGATACCTCTCATCTCAAGACTGCTCGACTCATAGGGTTCATGCGGAATTATGGGCATGAACTACTCAACTCAAGGACCTTCATGGGTAACATGTAGTAGCCCTATGATTAGGAATATAATCCCAAAATGATTAGAAACTCAATGCTCAAGACTTAGAACTTGAAAATACTACTCCTCTCAAAGATACTCAACTGATGGAGTTCATGCAGAATTTATGGGCATGAACAACTCGACTCAAGGGCCTATATAACAATATGGAACTCAGGTATACGACTCTTCTCATTCTCATACTTACTTCCTCAAAACTTAGCTCAAATCGATAGTTGATCTCAAAGGATTCACAATTGAACTCAAAAACTTTCTTGAACTCTACTCTTAACTCTTTCTTGAATTTGAATTATGAATTCAAGAGTTATGATTCATGATATGGAGGATCTCAATAGCAATATAGCAATTCGATAATTAGGACTAGAACTTTTAAAAGAAAAATGAACTCAAAATCTACTTATCTCAAGAATACTCAAATCTAGGGAAAGTATCATAGATTACACTTTTGTTGATCTGAAAGTAGATGTAGGGTGTGAGGACAAACTAGTCCAACACTATGATAGCCTTACATACCTGGAAGAACAAGGTTCTTGAAGAAGAACTTGATTAAAAGCCTTGAAACCCTAGCTTGAAGGTAAACGATCAAGAAAACCTTTCTTGAGATTCTTGAATTAGTTTCTTGAAATCTCTATGGCCAAGAATTATGATTTTCATTAGTGATTCATAATTGTATGGAGGATTTTGAGTTGAAAAAAATGAAATTATTGGAGAAAGACTTACCTTAAAGAAGAATCTTGAATGGAGTCTTCTACTTTGATTTTTCCTTGGGGTTTAGCCCTAGGGTTTGAGAGAGAAGAGAATGATGGATTAAAAGATGAAAATCTGATTGTTCTGAGCCTTTTATTAGTCAATAAATTCGTTTAGGGTTTTCTTGGAGGTAAAACAAATAAAAACAACCCTTTTTAATGTTTTCCCATCGGCTAAATTCATAACAGCACTATATAGGTTACTAAAATAGTCATAATTTTTTATTCAAAAATTGGATTGACGCGAAATTGGTGGCATTGGAAAGTAGATTCAAATACCTTTAATTTAATAGGTTATGGCTCATGTAACTATTTATATTCTAAGAGATATAGTCGTTTGAAATTGACCCAAGTAGAATCTTACATCAAAACTTAATCGATAAGGAAACCTCAAGAACTCATCAAGAAATTAATTTGCTCAATATTTATGGATAGATTCGCAAAAGAAACTCATGATTTGTGTGTGGTTGAACGAACCCAACACTATGGAAGCTTACATACCTCAAAGAACTAGGTTCTTGGCGAAATCTTGAATTTCTTAAACGAACGCTTGAAAATTTGAACTTTTTCTCCTCTTGAATCTTCTCTCTAAAACCCTAAACGCTTTTGGGGATGAATGAAACTAATTCTAATGAGTTTAGACTCCTAAAACCTTACTAAAAACGCTTAAATCTGATTGGGTAAGGAAAAGACCAAAATACCCCTCATATTTTCGGGTAACTTTCCTTTATTGGACAGCCCGACTTCAAACGGGCATATCTCCCTAATACGAGCTCAAAATTTAGCAAACTCGCTGGAGTTGGAAAGATAATTTGAAGACCTTTCATTAGATATCTTATGGGTCATCTAAATGATCGTGTACTGAAGGTTATAGTCATTTTAAGTTGACCCAAAACTCATAACTTAAGCATAACTTGCAAAATTTCAAATTTTGCTATTTCCAATTTAGTTCTTTTTGGAACTCAAGGTGCTACATCTAGTGACCTTAACACTTAAGAAATTTTTAATTTCTTGGTAAAATCTCACTCACTACGAAGAACGGTTCGAGTCTTAGTTCGAAAAATTTTCTGAGGTGTTACACTTTCGAACTTACATAAGAACATATAATAACATATTTGCGTTCACTTCCCTTGGAGTAACTTATGATAAAGATTTAGCTAAAAGAAATAATGGTATTTAAACATTTCAAGTTCAAGGACAGATGTACCATTTCATAAATGACATGATTCCTACTAATCAAAAAGGAAAAAACCTCCAATTATTATTTTTTTGACAGTGAAAATGAATTAAGAAATCGAATGGCATGTTCAAATAAACTAAATGAAAATAGTGAGAACTCTAATGGACATATTAAAAATTAATTCATACTCTATGTTTCTAAAATCTTTGATAAATGTCCCACAACTATCTTATTTTTATATTGCACTTAAGTCTGATTCTGGATTAGAATACCATGTATATAACTTACCAAATGTATATGAAGTTGCAGGAATATGGGTAGAACAAGATATTATTAATTCTATTCCTACGCCACATATTCGAATATATACAAAAAGTGATAGAAGTCAATTGGTAAATTATTATTATGGTTGTTATGACCTTTTTGCAATATCCATTGTTATTTCCATACGGTCAGAGTGGATGGCATTGTGGTATTAAAAAAATTAAGCAATCTTGTGACACATATCAATACAAATATATTGTGAGCAAGATCAGTTACCAAGTGTAATGAATCTGGAGTGGGAAAGAAACAAGAGTTTGTCGTTTGCTCTAATTCATTTTACCCTAGAATAATGGGTATATTTACAAGTTTGCCCTTGATCGTCCTAGACTTCATATTTCTATATATATGTATATATATATGATCTCTAATTTTAGTATACATATAAGTTTTATTATTTTTATATTAAAATTTTATAATGCCTCTAATTATAAGATAACAATATGAAATATTAAATGATATCATGAACATGACTATTAACTTAATTTAGGATTTGTGATCATTAAAAATCATGAAAGTAAGGAAAATAAAGACAATTAAATATCAAATAATTTTATGAACATGACTATATTAATATAATTTAGAAGTTATATAATCATCAAATGTCATGAAAGTAAGGAAAATAAAGGCAAGTAAAATTTTCTATTAATGTGAATAAATGAAGTAGTAGTAATTGACATATTCATTTTTGCACAATAATAAGAAATATATAAACAAAAAAATACTCAAGAAAATGAGAAAAAAAAGATAAATATGATTCTTGGCAAAAAGAAAGTGACATATCACTTTTCTTCTAGATATTTTATATGTTGGTAAAGAAAGTACGTAGATTGAGAGAGACAGACAATTTTACTAAATTATTTTTATCATAACCAAATACTTTTATATTTTGAGTTCGGACCCAACAAATCATAATAGTGATCTCTAAAAATCTCAAAACCTGAAAACTTCTAACAATAATAATAATAATAAATAAAATATGTAGATTGCAAAGTTACATATTAATAATCAATTTTTCTATGAATTAAACTGTATCTTGAAAATTACAAATTAACTTTACATTCTCATGTTCTTTAATTATAATTAATAAAAACTGATCCACATAACTACAAAATTATCTACATACTTTCTTAAGTAGCATACATGTATATGTTAACTCCCTTTTCTACTTTTATTTTCAAAAATATCTTCACTTGAAAATACGATAAGTTAACCTTACAACAACACAACAACAACAACAACAACAACAACAACAAAAATACATAAAAATAAAATTAATTAATCAAGTAAAAACTTTAAAGAATACACAATTATGAGTTGAAGAGGAAAGAAGGACCATGTTCTCAACATAACATAATTCAATTCTCCAAAACCTACAAAGAGAAGGAGAGAGTAAAAATAATTAGATTCTTTAGAAACTACAAAAATAAGTAAAAAAAAAAAACTTAAGAAACCACAAAGAGAAGCAAAGGTAAAAAAAATCACATCATTTTCTTAAAAAACCCATGATTTGTATCATCTAGAATCCAAAAAATAATATTAAATATATAATTACAATATAAAAAGTGATAATTATAAGTATTAGACATGTCAAAATCAAACTATCCAAGGATGTCTAGCATTCATATTGTCTAAAAAAACCCTCATGATTCGTATAATAAGAATAAAAAAATTAAATATATAATTATAGTAGAAAAAAATGATAATTACATTATGCATATCCAAAACATTTTACCTCATAAAATTCAACCATATAAAACATTCTTCATTATACATATCTCTCCTGCAAAATCAGATCAAAGAAGACAAAAAAATGACCAAACAAAGAAACACAAGATGAAGAATAGAAAAAATGAAAATAAAACAAATCATCATACATGTCTCAAGATAAGTTTTTATAAGTGTCATTTTAAGAAGTTATAAATTTGTATATTAAATAATATGAAGGTTATGAATATGAAAGGTTAGAAGTTATAGACATTACTAAATTAATTAAGATTTAAATTTATGTAATTGAAGAGGTATGAATTTAGAAGATGATTTTATAAAATAAAATAATTGAGAAAAATTAGAAAAAATGTCAAAAAAAACTACAAAAAAAAAAAAAAGATAAATAAGATTATTGGTCATTGAGAGGTGTCACATCACTTCTTTTTTATCTAGCTTTATATATATGATTCTTCTTTAGTAACCATTTTTTCTTTTTTCTCTTTTTCCATTTCAGGAAACAATCTTTTTCTTATGCTCTCAATAAGAAATTCACATGTAAATAATATATTCTAACTATCATTAGCTGCAATTCCTTTGAGAGAAATTATTTATCTATAATATAGTGTGGTAATTCTTCTTTTCTCTTCAATCTATAGTTAGATCATTCTTTAAATAAGTAATGTGGTAATTCTTCTTTTCTCTTCAATCTATAATTAGATCATTCTTTAAATAAGTAACGGTTATACTTTCTTAGTTAACTATTTTTTAGAATATAACTTCGTTTGTAGTTTTCGATATACGTTTCAATTCATAAGACAATTATTTATGATAGGCTAAATTGATGTTCTCCCATTTTTTCAATTCTCATATATCATTATTACAGTTTATTGGTGTGAATTCTTAAGCTTATAAAATTAAAAAAAAAAAAAACATAAATGACTAGATAAGATGAAACATTTCTGTAAAGTTGTCTGTTTGTCTTTATTCACTTTCTTACCCGAGAAAGGAATCTTTATTTTTTTTCTTTGAGAAGAATCTTTAATCTTTTGAATGAATTCTTGATATTAAAAGTTTTTAATTTATTTAAATATGATAAATAATATTAAATAAAAAATAGTTAAGATAGAAAACAAATTTTTAGATGTTCCATAAAATTAGTAAGAAGTGAAAGAGAATTGATCTGGTTACTTAAAAAGATGAAACAAGAAAAGAAAAATGCATTAACCCCATTTGAACCTCAATAAATTAAAGGTGTTAAAGAATGACAAAAGTCCCACATCGGTGGTTAATGAGATGGGTGGACTCCTTATAAGGCTTGGACAATTCTCCTCCCTTTGAGCTAGCTTTTAGGGTGTGAGTTAGGCCTAAGACCTAATTTAACAAAAGGCTTTCAAAATATTTGTTGGATGGATAAGGAGGATAGTAAGATTTTGATGTTTTCGACTCTCTAAATTTGTAAGGCTGTTTTGGATAATTATTTCTATTTCTAAGGTGTTTGATTTTAAAAAATCAACTTGAATTATTTATTTGGTGTGATTCATCTATTTTTTTATATAAGGAAGAATTGAGAAATAATGTTAGAATAAATATAAAAGTAAGGTAGGATTACGTGAACAAAAAATTATAAAAATGAAAAACAATAAAGAAAAGGATAAGAAAAAAAAGGTAGATAATCAATAAAAGTAACCAAAAAAATAATTTAAAAAGTAAGTAGCGAGAACATGATTAAATAATTATTCTTTGATTTTAATCAAACTCCTACACTATAAAACAAAATATTTAACTTAAAATTACCTATTGAAATAATATTTTTTTTAAATTAAGTCTCTGAAGATAAGTTCCACCATTGCACTTTCTGAAGCAAAAGAAAATAAAATTTTAAAAAAAAATCCTCTTTTATTAAAAAGAAAAAAAAATAATAAACAAAACAAAACCCACATCAAACTATTTCACCCGTTAAAAAAACACTCAAAACTTGAACTTTGCTTAATTTTTTTGTAGAGAAAATCTAGGATTTGGCTCGTTTCTCACCGGATTAACAAGAAGAAAATTCAAGAGGAGGAGAAAAAAGAAAAGCAAAGTTTAGGGTTTCAAGAATTTTAATCTCAAGAAGACTAAATTGAAAGTTTTTCACTAATTTTATCACTGGGAAGAAGAGCATTCATTCTTAAGTTAGAAAGATATGTTGTTTATGTACAAGAAAGTAGTCAAGGGGGAGTGATAAAGATAAATATTATTGTTTTGTTATAAATCCATTGAATTGTGTAGATTGTCCATTAGATATATTCAAGACTTAATTGTCTTCACGTATATATGCCTCCATGTGTCTGCTAGTTTGTGACCTTTGGGAGTGATATCTCAACATTATAAATAGAGATATCACTCATCATTTGGAAGATACACTTGAATAAGAGAAAAGTTCTCTCTTTCATCTACATTTCTTGCCTTCTTCTCTTAATAATTATATTATTATGAATTTGATTTTATAACACGTTATCAGCATGAGGTTTGTTTATTCTGTTTGTTGGAACAAGGTAATTTACTGATACGGCCAAGTGCTAAGCTTGTGTTTATTTGGTATTAGCCTTTGTTTGTCCAACTATTGAAAATAGTTCTTTATGGATAAGGTACGCAGGTATGCACATCTAACATATATTTCAATTATATTCTAACAAATAAACAGTACTTCTTTTGTCATGGTTTCATCTGTATAATTGTTGTCTTAGTTTCTTAGTCATACACGATGGAAGTTTCTTTTTGAATTAGATAAACTAATCTAGTATATTAAAAAAAAAAACTTTGTTGAAGTTGATCTTGTGATATATCCATGAGTTGGTTAGTCAAATCAGAAGTTTTGATGAACTACTTCTACTGGTTCACTTTTATTGAATATGATTAGTAATTTTTGTAATTAAAGATATTAACTTTTTTTTTAAATCAATGAAGCAGTAATATCGAAAGGGATGATATTTTAAAGGCTTAAGGGTGTGTTTGCTGCACTTTAGCCTATAATGTCAATGATTGAGGGTAAGACGATGGATTCAAGTTGCATCGCACTAAAAGGATAAGACATCTGGTTAAAGACATGATGCACCTTAATGAAAAATATTTAAGGGTAACACGGTAGATTCAAGTTTTATCGCACCAAGAGGTAAGACATCAATTTGAGTTTTCATGCCCCATGATGATAAGAAATTGGGTTCTAATCTCATAGAATCATGACCTAACACGCCTTATATGGATAAGACATTGAATTTGAGTCTCAATGCACCATAGTGATGATAAAATGATGACAAACAAAAATAATGTATTTTTGATGAAAAGTCTTGAAATTCATCCCATTGAATTTGCTCCATTCCTTGAAAAGAATGTGGTAGCAATGTATGATAACTTTGAAACCCGTCATTTGATTTGCTCAATTCTATCGTATGAATGCGATAGCAATGAATAATAAGTTTGAAAGACGACAAATGATTGAATGTTTGAATAAGGGCGTGGAGGGACAAAATTATAATATTCATCATTGTGGTAATTATAAAAGGAAGAATAATATGAGTTCTTCAAATAGTCTTCAAACTATGAAAATAATTTATCATCAAAATGGTAAGAAGATTATTGGACACGCGGTTATCGTGCGACTTAATTTGATAAGTTTGTAAATTCTCCATCAAAAGAAAAAATATAAAGTGATGGTGCACTTTATCTTTCAAAGTGACGTTGAAGTGATTCATGTAAATATGTCAAATATAAAGGTATGACATATATAAATGTTTATGGTCAACTCATGAAGAGATTGTAGCTTGTAATAAGCATCATGAATGTTTGTCCATTCTTTAAAGTGAATGTGTCAAAATATGAAGAAAACTATGAATAAGAACATATTCACTTATGGTTAAAAATATGTCACAACTCACCTCTACGGAAGGTTTGAGAGAAATAAATAAATTTTATTTGGCAAAAATGGCCAATGGTCGTGTACGTTTATACGTCATAAATATTATGGTATGTTTATGTAATGACCCTCCAGGTCATTTTTAAATTAAAGAATTCATTTCATCGTTTAGAGCGTTCCTGTAGCGACCCCAAGTCATTTATGACTTGCTGGCACTGACTGTTCGGTCGCCTGGTCGTTCGTTTGGGTTTTAGGGCCGTTTCCNNTGGTGGGTTATAGTAGGTGCCATCATGACTTGATAAATCGGGTCGTGACAGTTTATTGTGAACTACCGAAAGGGTAAAAGAAAGAAATAATTCTTGCCTATAAAGGTTGTGGCCATGACCAAAATAATATTATTCCGTGGCAATACAAATTTGTCATTGGTTGTGTACCTATGGTACAACAAAAGTATGGATGCTGTCATGGAATATGTGATAGTACACAAAATTAATTGCAAGCTCTAACGAGTTGTGTTATTACCAGAGGAATAATATTGGGATTGTAGTAAGTCTCAAAAGAAATTTTTAAAGTTTCAGATTAATTGAAAAGAAATATTGTGAATTTAAATTATGAAAAGATTTTATATCTTTAGATTACTACAATCGAAGCGGGTTATAAATATTTATGTAAAAGATTATCCATTTTTTCCTTTTCTTTGTTGCACACAAACATGGGCATGCTGATGGAATCACATGCAAAAGTAAACTATAAGTGTACTGGAATAAAGATCAGTTGACATGACCGGTTGACCATTCTAATTTAAATGTGATGCAAAAGTAATTGATAATTCATGTGGCTTATATGATGAAGAAATAAAAAAATTCTTCAAGAATTCTCTTATGTTGCTTGTTCGCTGATAATTTGATCATTGTATCATTGTACCAGCTAAGGTTGAGATTGTACTCCCTCAGAACATATAAGAAGGTGAATATGGGCTCATTCACCTGCCCTGTGGACCATTTGCAACTATATGATAGTTGCCTCTATGCGATGGTCACATGTATTTTGTTGTCAACTTACAAACTGGTGTTTGTAAGGTTGTTTGCTCGAATTGTTAAATTAAGAGCACAGTTTCAAATTATAAAATTATGTTGATATATAATGATGGTTGGTTTAGCAGAAATTATATGCCTCCAATTATAGTTAAACCATTAATTATGAGAACAAATCTCCCAAAAAAGAAATTTGGTATGAGATGAATTTATTTTACACGTAGCAACGCTTGTACGCATCAAGCCAACAAAGGTCCCCTATCAAAATTGGTTCAGGGTCAGGAACCAAATGATTTTCATCTAAAACATTGAATGTGCGGTTATGATTTAATTTCTTCACCATGCACAAAGATGAATTTCCAAATGATGTTGGGATGAATGTTAGATTTCCTAACATTAGGGAGAGAGATGATTGATAGCTGAAAATTATATATGAGGTTAATTATAAATTATCTAGATCCTCGTTAAAAGAAAATTTGAAATTTAAGGGATAACTCTTTTGCATAATGTTGCAAATCTATTGTCAGATGAATTTACTGACACTATGATATAATTCAGCTGCAAATGTTCCAATGAGAAGTCCTTGAAGGACAGAGTCTATGATACGCCTGAAGCGTAATAGACCAATCGGTTCCAAATGTAAAATTCCTTGAAGAAGGAGAGGAGCAAATGATCAATATGGTCATGATAATGAGGCAAGTGCTATAAGAGAGCACCACGACAAAACACTTCATAGAACCTTGAAAAAGGTTCAGGTACCTGAAAAATGAAGAGATCTCGATAAGTTATGTCAAGTATATTTTGTTTCACTTAGAAAAGTGATGTTTTGAATTGATAGTCCATAAATCAAGGTATAATGTCAGGAGGGTACAAATAAACTATTATGCGATGGTATAACCGTAAGATATCAAGTACGGATTGTACCTTGGGGCATAAAGGTTTGTCGCAAAAATCATAACATTATTAGAGACGTTTTCTCCTATGGTGGATGCAATAAGATTTGTTTTTGATCTGGCAACATATAAAAACGAATGCATATAATGAATAATTATCATGTCTAGCTAGACAATATTGAAGGTTATATGAAAATCCTTGAAGCAATCAAGGTGTCTGAAACATATAAAAGTTTGAAAGAAACTTTTTCAATAAAGCTTCAAGAATCCTTATATGGATTGAAACAATCAAGAAAGAAAGGGTACAAAAAAGACCCTCATTACCCTTGCATCTTTATGAAAAGGTCAAGATTTGAATTTGTTATAATAGTTGTGTATGTTGATGACTTGAACATTATTAGCACTCATAAAGAGCTTTCAAAAGTTGTTGAGTGTTTGAGAAGAGAATCTAAAATGAAAAGATCCTAGAAAGACAAATTTTTGTCTTAACCTACAGTTTGAGAATTTAACGAATGAAATATTTGTTCATCAATCGGCATACATAGAAAGTTTTGATGCGATTTTATATGGATAAATCACATTCATTAAGTGCCCCAATGATTGTGAGATCGCTTGACATAAATAAAGATTCACTGCGATGTCAAAAGAATGATGAAGAGCTTCTTAGTGATGAAACTCCATACCTTAGTGCAATCAGGGCACTAATGCATCTTGCTAACAATACTCGACCAGATATCTGTTTTGCAGTAAATTTACTAGCAAGATTCAGTTCCTCCCGAACAAAAGGAAATTGAAATGGTGTTAAGCACATACTTAAATATCTTCGAAGGAACATATACATGGGTTTGTTCTATTTCGAGGAATTCAAGTCAGAGTTGATTGGTCACGCATATACAGATCCTCATAAAGCTCGGTCTCAAACATGTTATTTGCTTACATTTGGAGGCACAATAATATCTTGGCGATTAATGAAGCAAACGTTGGTAGTCACTTTTTCAAACCATGTAGAAATAAAAGCCCTTCCTGAAGCAAGTCGAGAGTGCGTCTGATTGAGATCAATGACACACCATATTCATGAAACGTGTGGTTTTTCTTAGAAAAAAGAATATATCAACCACAAAGTACCAAGATAATCAACTGCAAATGAATGTGTCCACAAGATGATTGTTGTTATGAACAAGTTGAATGAGGAATTTACTTGTAGTAACGATGTCACGAATAGAGTGATTTTCAAGAATGTATTCGGCTAAGCTCAAAGTTTCATCATATCCATGAAATCAGAAAATGATATATCATAAATGAGTTCAATCATGCAACATCTTCGTGAATATGATTTGATCACAAAGACATTGTCAGCATTTGAAAAGTTGGTATATACGATTGGGTACATCATCACGAGAAATTGAGTGATATTTTGATCAGGGGAGTATAATACGTGTTGCACTCTTTTTTGCTTGACCGAGATTTTGTCCCACTTATTTTCCTAGCAAGGTTTTTAATGAGGCAACAAATAATGCGTATCAAAAGATTTGTGTACTCTTTTTCCTTCACTAGGATTTTTTCCCCTCAAATTTTTCCTAGTAAGGTTTAACGAGACACATTATCTATGGACATCCAAGGGGGAGTGTTATAAATCCAGTGAATTGTGTGGATTGTCCATTAAATATATTGAAGACTTAATTGTCTTCATGTATATATGCTTCCAAGGTGAAAAGAACTCTTTGGATAACTATGTATCTGCTAGTTTGTGACCTTTGGGAGTTATATCTCAACACTATAAATAGAGATATCACTCACCATTTGGAAGATACACTTGAATAAGAAGAAAAGTTCTCTCTTTCATCTACATTTCTTGTCTTCCTCTCTTGATAATTATATTATTCTGAGCTTGATTTTATAACATATTTAAATTTTTTATCCATATATTAGTTATATAGGTATTAATTATTCTCTTTGTACTCCACATAAATAACACAAATTTTATCATAACTTATAAATGTATTAATTATGCGAATTTCAAAATTGTCAATCAAAAATCATATTAAATTTATATATAAATAACTTTTTTCTTATCGATCCACCAAACATTATATAAGTTATACCAACTCTAATTAAAATTGTCAAAAGGGCTGGTCCAACTCCACCCGGCCCAAGCCTCATGGGCCAAAAAATTTGATGGGCTAGGGCGAACTGGCCCTTCATTTGGAAGAGCCTGAAAATGCTCAATGCAACGTCGAGGGCTGGGGCAGGCTAGCCCTTCTTTTTTTCTTTTCAAACTTAAAATTCTATAACATAAAAAAAATAAGAATATTTTCAAATCAAATATGACAAATAATGGTGTTGTTTCAATAATACTAGCAAAAAATCTAGTGTGATTAGCATGTATCTAGGATACTAGATACGCGAGATACATGTATCTAGGATACTAGATACGCGAGATACATGTATCTAGTGTGATGAATCCCAGATACGCGAGCGAGATGAGAGGGAGACGAAGGTGCGGGATTTGTCTATGTATCCTAGATACATAGGAATCCACTTGGATACAGTGTATCTAGAACAAATTAACCTAATTTTGAGTACATATATCTCGATATACATGTATTTGGAAGTACCAAAATCTAGTAAGATTCGTAATTTTACAACTTAACGTGCATTTAAGTAATTAACTCGTATACTAGTGAGATTGTTGTAACTTACCCTTAAATAAATAGTTTTGAACCATAAGCCCTTCCCGAACCGACCCTCATCAAGCCTCAAGGGCCAAGGGCTTATATGGGTTGGGCATATAAGCCCTAGTTTCAAATGGGCTTGAAAGAACATAGCAGACGAAGAAGAAGAAGAAGAAGAAAATAGAGAGTTAGAGAAGAATGTTGCAAATTGTATTCATACCAGAATGTATTCATATTAATTTTTGTTTGTGAATTGTTTTTCTTTCACTCAGAATTTGTATTTATTGTATTTGTTTTTTAGTTTGTAGTCATTCAAATAGGTATGTCAAATGGATTTATATTCCTTAAGCTTAGATGTATCCTATTTTTTTCACAGTCAATTTGTATTTTTTTTAGAATATTGTATCATTCCTCAACAGATTGTATTATTTCCACTATGTATGCTATTTGTTTCCAGAATCTTGTATACCTACTTCTTATATAGTCAATTTCTATAATTATTTTTAGAATATTGTATCAATCCTCAACAGATTGTATTATTTCCACCATGGATGTTATTTTTTTTTTTAGAATCTTGTATTTTTTTCATAATCATATTCATATGTAACGATTAGATTAGATTAGGAACAATCGGTAATATTTTTGTATTACAAATAAAACAAAAATATATTTGACAGTCATGTATACAATTTTGATCACTGGGATACAATTTGTAGTTTTCACTATGAAAGTATAATATCAATTTTAATTTGAATGGTAAAGTAAACACATAAAATGTAAAAATTATAAGTATACAATTACGATGAAAACATGATAAAAAGAAAGTTGGTCCAATCAAATAAGAATGGGGATTTTTTTGTAATTGAAACTAATGAGAATTTTAAGTGATATGCTCATTTTTTTAAAATAGTATCTCTCTTGATTTTCTCCTTTCTGTTATTAAACAATTATATTCTTGCAAATAAAAAAAAATACATAAATCAGATACATAACTAACTAAAATATTGACATTTTAAATAAATATTAAAAATGTAGCTAAAGGATCCTATTAAATGTCAAAATATTGATATTTGAAAATTTTTCCAAATTATATATCAATCCTATCCCAATAAGGGGTTGAGTTGGACAGGCCCCGTGAGCCAAACCCATTTTGACGGCTCTAATTCTAATATATGGATAAGACTTATTTTTTGGATAAACAACACAAATCCCACGAGTTTAGTATCTAATTACTTCATTTCCCTCTAGTTTGTATAATTACATATCGTACCATATTTTCCACTTTCGATACATGTATATGTCGCTTTTAGATACATGTATCCGATAAACATAGCAGTTAGATACATATTTATTAAGTCTAACTGATTAAGGGATGTAACTGAAAGTCATGAATTATGGAGAAAATCATGCTTGCAATAACTTTGCAATATGCTGATGCATTATAACATGTAAAAATATTCAAAAAAGTAAAAACCCTTCCATTTGTTTTAGAAAATTCACCCAGCTATTCCTTTCTTCTTCTTTTTAAAAAACTTCGAGTTTTTTTCCAGCAATGGCCTATATCATTGTTTCATTAAGAAGATACATAAAATATTCGGATTCCTCAAAACTTGTGGGTTATAACTCAGATACATAATTGAAGCCTATTCAAAAAATCTTACACTCAGATACATGTGTATAATTGACAAAGATTTACTCTAAAGCAGTGATAAAGATTCAAAATTGACAAAAATAATTATGGATATTTACTTAGATACATGTGTATAATTGACAAATACATGTAAATCATGATACATTATAATAATAAAATTATTTTTTACCTCTTTGTATACTTCTGATTATCAAGATTTAGTTTAAAATTTAGGATATGCAAACATGTATTGAGACGATTAAGGAAGAGAGGGAGATAGTGGAGGTTTTTGAAGATATGGGGTGAGAGAAGACCGTTGGGGGGGGGGGGGAGAGATAGAGACGGATTGGGGGAGGGAAAGGCATGTGTGAGAGAAAATACAAGGAGAAAGGTATATGTGAGAGAAAATAATTTAAATTGCTAATTAACAATTAATTAAAGAGTTTAAATTTTGAGATAATTATTCAATACCATAATTAAGAGATTTGGGTATTTGATTAAATATTTTAAAATATGTGATATAAATATTAAAAGTGGCATTATGTGTAATTTTTGTAAAGTATTGGTAAATTAAGTATATATGGCAGTAAAGTATGCCTTATTATGTAGTTTTTCCATAAATACTGCTACTAAGTGTCCATCAAGATAGTAGGGACTTTGAATTAAGAGTGACAATAAGGAGTCAAAATAAAATGGTGGTGACATAAGTCTTAATTATTGAGTGTAGGTGACAATTATATAATTAAGGATTAAGGACTGTGGGAGTTACCCTCAAGTTTTTAAGTTGACAGTTTGGTCCATTGTATTAAATGAGGGGTAAAAGGGTAAATGACTAAAATTTAATTTAACCAATTTTGGTGGGAAGCCAGCAAACCGAACCAAACCAAAAGGGGAAATAAAAGCTTTTTTTCCCCGCCTCCCGTTGCATTCCTCCTCCTCCTCCTCCTCCTCCTCCTCCTCCTCCTCTTCTTCTTCTTCTTTTTCTTCTGCTTCATTCTTGCTTGTTTGCCTTCTTCCCGTTCTCTTCATCATCATCATCATCATCTTTTTCTTCTTATTGTTCGTACATTGTTGGTTTTGGCTGCTAGTCCTTGCGATTCTTCTTCTTCTTATCTTCCTCTTGAATCAAAATTAAGTAATCAGTGGATCAGATTTCGTTCTGTATCAATTGAAATTACTTCATAAGTGATTGTGTTCACACACCATTGTTTGGTAAGTAAGATTAATAGTTCTTTGAATCATTCATCATCATCTGGGTATAACTTACAATTTTTTCAATAATTTGCATTCACGTTTTCAACAGATTGTTATATATGTTGCAACAGTTGACTATTGAAACAAATGTTAGTCTTATGTTGTAGCAGAAAGATTATTTCAATCGCAACAGAATAGTCATATGTTGCAACATGTGATTTATGTGTCGCAATATGTAAATTTGGCACAACAGAATAGTTATATGGAGCAACATATGACTTACATGTCGCAACAAAATAGTCATATATTGCAACATATAACTTACACATTTTGTTACAACATGTGATTTATGTGTCGCAACAGAATAGTTATATGTAGTAACATATGACTTATATGTCGCAACAGAATAATCATATGTTGTAATATATAACTTACACATGTTGCAACATGTGATTTATGTGTCGCAACAAAATAGTTAAATGTAGCAACATATGACTTATATGTCGCAACAAAATAGTCATATGTTGCAACAAAATAGTCATATGTTGCAATATTTAACTTACACATGTTGCAACATGTGGTTTATGTGTCGCAACAGAATAGTTATATGTAGCAACATATGACTCACATGTCGCAACAAAATAGTCATATGTTGCAACATATAACTTAATTTTCCTGGAAATTTCTAGAGCATCGGGGAATTTACATTCCTTATACTGAAAATGCTTGGTAATTTTTAATGTTTTTCATAAGTATTCACGTTTTCATCAATGTATTCTATTTTTTAAATGTGTTATTTCTTCTGTAGTTTGAGTTCTTTCAACAATAACTATTCAAATGCATTGGAAATGATTAATCAAGCAGCAGACAGAGGCCACATTGATGCATCCTATGCGCTTGCCATAATTTCAATCTTCAAGGACAATGAATTCATGAAAGAAAAGTTAATGTCCATTGCCAAAATGAAACAAATAAAGCCACAAAAAAACAGGACATGTCGACATAAGTTACGACAAGTTTTAGATAGAATGTGGGTGCTAAAACCTCATGTGTTGGGAGAAAGACACATTTGTTGCACTGTTCATCAACATGAGCAAATCCATCGCAAGAATGACTGGCCCAAAAAAAAGTGACGATGAAATGATATTCGTTGTGAATTATGTAGTTGTGATTTAAAACTAGATTATGTAGTTAAATTTTTGCCTCATACCACTATTTGGTATTAATTCAATTAAGTTGTGATAACATATGTACATTCTGTTGGATAATCAATTGATTTTTGTGTTGAAATTGCAACATATTTGCCTTATAAAATTGTTGTTCAAAGTGTTATAGCATCTTTTTATTGCTCAATTATGGTTCAAATTACTAAAATATGGTTCAATTTGACATTTTACATTATTAAATTGCTTAATTTATCGCTTAACACATCCATTAAATTGTCATATATGGCAACAGATGTACATTCTGTTGGATAATCTATTGAATTTTGTGTTGAAATTGCAATAGATTTGTCATATGTTGCAACATATGGATAACATAACATGTGATTTTTGGTATTAATTCAATTAAATTGTGACCTAATACAACATGTAGCATGTCTAAGTACAAAATTATGGTCTAATACAACAACCTTCATCATTTCTATTAATTATTCTTACAAATACTATTATACCACTAGTTCATCATACAATGACTAAGTAATTTCATATGACAATTATATAACACCTTTGAAAATCGTTGTTCAAAGTGTTATAATGTCTTTTTATTGCTCAATTATGGTTCAAAGTACACAAATATGATCCAATTTGATATTTTTCATTATTAAATTGCTTAATTTATTAATTAACACATCCATCAAATTGTCATCTGTGGCAACAGATGTACATTTTGTTAGATAATCTATTGAATTTTGTGTTGAAATTGTAACAGATATGCCATATGTTGCAACACATGAATAACCTAACATGTGATTTTTGGAATTAATTCAATTAAATTGTGACCTAATACAACATGCAGCACGAATATATAGTCCTATAACATGTCTAAGTATAGAATTATGATTTAATACAACAACCTTCAACAATTTTATCAATTATTTTTACAAATACTGTTATACCACTAGTTAATCATACAATGACTAAGTAATTCCGTATGATAGTTATATAACACCTTTGGAAATCGTTGTTCAGAGTGTTATATCATCTTTTTATTGCTTAATTATGGTTCAAAGTACTAAAATATGGTCCAATTTAACTTTTTTATTATTAAATTGCTTAATTTATCAATTAACACATCTATCAAATTGTCATATGTGGCAACAGAGGTACATTCTGTTGAATTTTGTGTTGAAATTGCAACAGATCTGTCATATGATGCAACATATGGATAACCTAACATGTGGTTTTTTGTATTAATTCAATTAAATTGTGACCTAATAGAACGTGTAGAACTAATATATAGTCATATAACATGTCTAAGTACAAAATTATGGCTAATGCAACAACCTTCATCAATTCTATCAATTATTTTTACAAATATTATTATAGCACTAGTTCATCATACAATGACTACGTAATTCCATATGATAGTTATATAACACCATAGGAAATTGTTGTTCAAAATATTATAGGATCTTTTTATTGCTTAATTATGGTCCAAAGTACTAAAATATGATTCAATTTGACATTTTTCATTGCTAATTTGCTTAATTTATAGATTATCTCATCCATCACGTTGTTATCTGTGGCAACAGATGTATATTCTGTTGGATAATCTGTTGAATTTTGTGTTGAAATTGCAACAAATTTGTCATATGTTGTAACATATGTATAACCTAACATGTGGTTTTTTGTATTAATTCAATTAAATTATGACATAATACAACATGTATGTCACGCCCCGAGCTACCCCCGAGACGCGGACACGGGACCTAGGACCACAAGTGATCCCAAGCTAACCCTGCTGGCATGATCATGAGCATACTAAAGATAATAAACTGATGCGGAAGCTAAATCATAAATAAATCTGAAAAGATGGGGAATACCCATATACTATAACTGAGATATATGAAAAACTGATGAGTTTAATACAAAGAAGTTATTAACTCAATACTAAGCTGAATCTATCTTTGTCTGAAAATAGCCTCTAACTGACTAGAAATGCTGGGACAGGCCCCAGCTAAGTCTAGCAAAACTGAAACTAAAGGACTAAAATACTGAAAAGAAACTCATGACTATTGTCCTCGGAGAATGAGGACTCACCACTGATTCTGCTGAACTGGAGATCGGGAACCGATCTAAGCGTGATCTGGATGCTGAGAACCTGAACCTACATCACGAGAAGATGTAACGCACGTATGCGTCAGCACTTGAAAGGTACTGAGCATGCAGGATAGAGTAAAGCTGAAATAACATATAACTGAACAAAGCATACTGAGCAATGATATAATCTGAACATGATATAGATACTGAAAATACTGAATACTGAGCTAAATGATGCAATGACCAAATTTATAACATGTTGAGACTGAATACTGACTGTACTAAAATATGGTCAATGCAATAGAGTCTGACTGAACTGTGGGAGCTACTAATAACCGACATAAAACCACATGAGCTAAATGTGGAGTCCGATGTATACGCCCCATCGAGAGGACCCAATATACCCTGCCAGAGGTATAGAGGCATGCTGGCGTGATCACTAAACTGATGTTGCCCACAGAGGGGACTTACACCTACGTGGCTCGTAGTTCTGGGACTATATGGGTACGCTGAAACCCTAGTCCAACTCGGTATTATGCTACTCCCAATGAATTAAGTGGTTAACTAGTTATGACTGAATTTCTGTAAATACTGGATAGCTCGAAACTGAACATGCAAACTGAGAATGCAACAATTAATCTGATAATGATGCATTCATAAACTGAGGCATGTAAAACTGAATACTGAAATATCTGACCTAGCATGTGTAATTCAAGAACTAAAGAAATACATAGCTAGGGTTCTGAAATTCATGCGATAAACTGAGCAATAACATGATAATCTGATTTGGAACATTTAAATAACTAACTCATGATGATCTGTTGAAATTCTAGAAACCCTAGGTCTGTTCATAATCATGGAATCAAGAATCTGACTGAATTCTAGGGACCTAATGGGCGAAAGGAACCCACTAGTGAAATCCCACATACCTGGTGACGAATTCCACGGAGAAATCTTTCGATTTCGGGGCTGGAACTGAAGGAACCTCGCTGCGTTCTTGAACTAGGGTTCTTGACCTTTTTCTCCTCTCTTGCTTCTAATTTTCTAAGTTTTGATTAATGAATTGACTTGGATAAGTTCTAGTTATGTTTCTAGGCTTAAACTGATTAAAACCTCATGATTTAGGGTTTAAACGACGTATCTAAGGGGTTAAACGAAATAGGAAAAGACCAAAAGACCCTTGAATTAGCTGCTGTCGGAGTGACTGACGGACCTGACTGACGGTCCGTCAATCAATCGACGGTCCGTCGATTGGGTCCGTAGGTCGAGTCTGCCCGACAGGGCTTCACTAAAACGGGCATAACTTTTTACTCGGATGTCGAAATTTATCAAACATGGTGGCGTTGGAAAGATAATTCAATTATCTATCTAACCATAGGTCATGGGACACATAATTAATTTTGTTCTAAGATTTATGACCATCTGAAGTTGACCCATTAGAATTTTCAGCTAACTGGCTACTAACCTTCGATCTACGGTCAGACCTACGGACCGTGGATCGAACGACGGTCCGTGCTGGTCAACCGTAGTTCATGTCAGAGGCTGGGTAAAGGAGGTCTTGATCCACGGACACAGACCACGGACCGTGGTCTGATCTACGGACCGTGGGTCTGTTCGTGAGTCGAGACTTAACCAATTTTCTGAGCTGGCTGGGGAGGGGTTACAGTGGCGAACCACGGACCACCAGCACGGGCCGTGGTCTGACCTACGGTCCGTGGATGGTGACCGTAAGTTGCACCTGCAACTTCTCAAAATCTGCATTTTTGTCTATTTTGAATACGGGGTGTTACAATGTAACACTAATATATAGTCTTATAACATGTCTAAGTACAAAATTATGGTCTAATACAATAACCTTCATCAATTCTATCAATTATTTTTACAAATGCTATTATATCACTAGTTCATCATACAATGACTAAGTAATTTCATATGATAGTTATATAACACCATAGGAAATTGTTGTTCAAAGTGTTATATCATCTTTTTATTGCTTAATTATGGTCCAAAGTACTAAAATATGGTCCAATTTGAAATTTTTCATTGCTAAATTTCTTAATTTATAGATTAACTCATCCATCAAATTGTTATATGTGGCAACAGATGTACATTCTATTGGATAATATGTTGAATTTTGTGTTGAAATTGGAGTAGATTTGTCACATGTTGCAACATATGAATAACCTAACATGTGATTTTTTGTATTAATTCAATTAGATTGTGATCTTATACAACATGTAACACTAATATATAGTCCTATAACATGTCTAAGTACAAAATTATGATTTAATACAACAACTTTCATCAATTCTATCAATTAATTTTACAAATATTATTATACCACTAGTTTATCATACAATGACTAAGTAATTCGATATGATAGTTATATAACACCTTTGAAAATCGTTGTTCAAAGTGTTATAGCATATTTTTAATTCTTAATTATTATCCAAAGTACTTAAATAGGGTCCAATTTGATATTTTTAATTGCTTAATTTATCGATTAACCCGTCCATCAAATTGTCATCTTTTGCAACCTCTAAAACTGATCCAACCGGCCCATTATTTCATTTCTAGAAGGGATATAAATTAGGGTTTTCATTTTTATTTTAAGATAAGATAGGGTTTTCATGAGATATAATGATGTTATTTATTTCATCAGCTTGTTCTGCTCTTTGTTTTTTAACACACAACTAATTGATTGGTTTGGTTAAACCAAATCATTAAATAAGAGATTCGTCTGTCATGTTCTGTCAAATCAATGATATCATTAATTTTGCAATATAGTCGTTGGGTAAGAATGAATTTATTTAAATATAGCTAAGTACTAGAGATCTCATGAATGAGTTTTGTTTGTTTATGTTACTTTTGATATAATGTCAAATGCAATATTAAATCGAATTTGTAATGATGAGAATGATCCCATGTAAGGTTTGAAAATCTGCCGCAACCATGGAGACTTACTCTCAATGCAAACTTCATGGTCGAAGGACAATTTAGGTCGAAGATTTTGATCTTGTCTACGCTATCGTGTATGTACATTTCTACATCTTGGTCTGGAGATCTATTGTTTGTCTTTATTTTAATTTTTGTTTAATTTAAATTCTTTGTGATGTGTGGTGTATTTTAGGTGAATGCATGCAACCTTTTTAGATGGAGGGATCGTGAAGATGTTGATATACCATCCAAGTTCATTATTCTAAGATTGGCGAAGAGAATTAAGGAGTTGGAAATTGATGATGAAAGTCATATTAAAAGAAGTAATAAATGGGTGATGAAGGAGAAGAAGAAGATCAAATATTGTAACAACTGAAAGCTAATATTCGTGTTGATTGTTGTGGACTTTTTTCTATTTTTAAGCATTACCAAGAAGAATACTATGAAAGATGGAAAATTCTTATGTAGTTGTGTACAACCAAAAAGAAAATTATTATAGTGGTCAAAATAAATAAACATAATTTTCCACTTTTGTTTCAACATTTTTACTTGTTCTTGACATAACATAACATCAGTAAGTTATTGTTGCTACAATGACACCTATGTTGATACAGATGCCCCATATGTTGCAATATATGAATCAAATGTTGCAACATATGAGGCATATGTTGTTACAGATGACCCATGTATTACTACATATGAGTCAGATGTTGCAACAGATGATCCATGTGTTGTTACATATGAGTCAAATGTTATATAACAAATGAGGCATATGTTGTTATATATGACCATGTTTTGCAATATATGAGTCAAATGTTGCAACATATGAGTCAAAAATGTTGCAACAGATGAGACTGTTGCTACAAAAGCCCCATGTGTTGCAACATATGAGTCAAAAAATGCAACATATGAGGCATATGTTGCTACATATGACTTATCTGTGGCGATGACTCATTTGTTGCTATAAGTGTCTCAAATATTGCATCATATCACCCTTATATAGCAACATTTGACTCTGTAGTGGATAGATAGTGTTAAAAGGAAATTGGTTGGAGCAACATAACATCATATACGATGTACTTGTTCTCAATATAACATAACATAACAGATAAAATAAAACATTATCATTAATTACAAACATTATCATCGACGATAAATTAGGAATGATGAGGACAGCGACAACTTGTTGTAAAAAATATCATAATAGATTAAACTTGTGTTGTAGAAATTTCACAATAACTGAATCTGTGAAGAAGAATAATGGAGAAACAAACAAGAGAGATGAAAGGAAAGAAGAAAACAAAATGGAATTAGTAAAAGTAAATTAAATTTGGAATATGAAGCGGCCTTTTATAGAAGAGAAAGGGAAAATGAAGGTTGTTTTCTACCTTTTAAATTTTTTTTTTGAATTTTGACAATATAACGTTGCAACATATGACAATTCAAAGTGATATATGTTGTCACATATCTCCTTTCTATTGGGGTACATGCAGATAATTCTGTGATTTTTTTACAACAGAGGTTATATATGTTGTCACATATCACCTTTCTGTTGGGGCATATACAGATGATTGTGTGATTTTTTTACAACAAAGACTATATATGCTGCCACAGATACCACATTTCTTCCTTTCCAACATAATTGACATTTGTTCCAACAAAATAAATAAAAAATAATAATAAAACCTTCAAATGGATATTATTGCTTCTTCACATCACAACTGACGACTTTTTTTCTCTTTCTCTTCCTCTTTCTCTTTTTTCTCTTTCTCTCCCCTTGCCTTTTGCGATTGAGGAAGATACTGGAGCAGTATTCATTGATTTTTTCTTTTACTAATTATAGATAGTGATCGAAAAATTGATTTTTTCAACCTCCTTCAAAGGCTGTGAAATCTTCTTGGATGTATGGACATCAATATTATATGTCATTTTCTTAAAAATATTAGTGAGTTCTTTAACACGACTAATAAAATATTCATGTTGATGCTCACATCCTTCGCATCGACATGTTAAATGATGAAGCATCACTAATAAAAGATTGAGTTGTTGCCACAAATGAAGCTCCTTGTGACATTTTATCTATCAGGTAAATAAAAAAAGATTGAAATTTTACAACTGATTATAAAATAATAAGGTTAACAATTTATACTTATATTGATACAGATGAACATTTTGTTGCCACAGTTGTACCTTTTGTTGACACAGATGAATCTTCTGTTTCAATATATGGGTAACCTATTACTACAAATGATCATTATATTGCTCTAACACATATGTGACATGTTCCAACATATGACAACTATGTTGGAATATGTACGAACATATCACTAATATGTTGCAACATACGACACAAGATGAACAAAATGTTGGACAACTGAACAAAACTAAATTTCTACAATCATATGAACAAAATGGTCACAAAAAGAAGAACAAAAGCAACAAAAATGACTCTTCACTGAACAACAAGCAAAAATGACTCTTCACATATACATTTCCAAAAATTAGGATTTTTTTGGGTTTGTCGATATTCTTTCAAAAATAAAAATAATAGGTACCATTACACCATTACTAAAAAAAATAGTCTATAGAACGATTTCTTGTTCATTAACCCAAGAAAAGAACTTAGTATCAAGAGTGTGTTGTTTGAAATTGTAAAATCTTTCAAAAAAATGACTTACCCATTTTAAGTCAAACACGACCTTCACTTCAGAAAGAGAGAGAGAGTGACGGCCATAGATGATGAGGAAGATAATGGGAGATAATTTTCTAAGGAAGAAGAAGAAGAGAAGAACGTTAGAGAGAAGAAGAAGAAGAGAAGAACGTTAGAGAGAAGAAGAAGAAGAAGAGAGAAAATTCTATTTTCTTTTACTATTTTTTTAAAAAAATAGTTTGAATAGAATTAAAGTAGATGACAAATATAGTGGGTTTTTTTGTATTTTATAAAGGCGAAATAGTCTGATAGACTCTTGTACTTGTATAAAGTTGTATTCTAAATCTTTCTACTTGACCCATTGTCAACTGAACCCTCAATTAAAATGAGACTTTTAAACCATCCAACCATGTGTATAGCTCACTCTCTCTTACATAAATAACATGTCATATCCACATCAGATATAATAATGCCATGTCAAAATTATTTCATAAATATTTTTAAAGTATTAACCAAAAATGTTATTCCATAAAAGACAAAAATAATAAATTTTCTATTTACAAAAATAAAATAAAATAAAATAGTTATTTCTCTCACCTCTCCTCCACCTCCCTCAACCCACAATCACCATTAACACCATCTTTATTAACCTTTTTTTCTTCTTCTTCAAGGCCATTGTCTATAACTGTAACCCGACTCTTCAAGTTCTTAAAAATTATAATTCAATTTTTTCTCGAAGTTTCTAACATTCGTAACTCTAATAGTATTTTTTTACCAACGTTTACATCATCTATTTGAATCACCATAAATTTCTTTTCTCCATTAATGCCAATAAATCACCATTAAAATATCACAATAAATCACAATATTTGTACACAATTTTACATAACACGTTTCACCTAATTTCACAAAGACATTCAACAATCACTTTTCATCCTTCAAGACTATTGAATCTTTGTCACCTTATGGATTGTAAATAGCCCAAAAAAAGGAAAGGAAAACAAATCTACCATAACAACACAATTTCGTTTCTCTAGAAAGAAAGAAAATATGAAAAAAAGGAAAGAAAAGAGAACTTTTAGATGGTTGGGAAGGGGAGAAAAAAAAGAAAGTAATGGGGGTTGGATGGGGAAGAAGGTAATGGTAATTAGAGAAAGAAAGAGAAATGGGGTGGGTTGGGAAGGAAAGAGAAAGAAATATTTTTTTTTTAACCTTCTTTTATTTTGTTTTTTTTTAAAAAAATAACAGTTTTTGTCTAAATTTGGAGTTCACGCTCTTTCTACGCGTGAAATCACGTGTTGGTGCCAACTCAATAATTAAATTGCCACATAGGCTTGGTCAATTATCAGAATGACTTAAAATATTGAGTTTTATTGAGTTAAGGGTCCAGTTGACAAACAATAAAGTAGAAGAGTTGAGAATACAAACTCATACAAATACAAAAGTCCATCATACCATTTCGTCTTTTATAAAAGATTAGAAAATTTTAAAAATATTAATTTAATCCCAAATTAACTTAGTTACGTTTTAAAATGAATTTGACCATTTCTTGATCAAAGTGTCACCAAAAATCAAACCAAGACTCAATCAACACCTTTCATTTAATTTTCTCAAGATAGTATAGATATAAATATATAGATTTTCCCCTTTATCCTTTAACCCCGCGTGGCGCGTACACCCACTTTCTTTCCTTAATCGCCAAAAGAACGCTATACACCCTACCCACCCCTTCTTCACTCTTCCCCTATCGATTCCTCCTTTGTATTTCCCTGTGAGAATCCGTTCGGATGGTACTAATCCGTACAACAGCTGGCCCTTATCCATGGAGGAATTTCGAATTTTCTCAGGATTCACGAGCAGAATTTTTCATCAAAAGAAAGGAGTTTTTCAGATAGCCACTCCAAGTTTAAGAATTTTTAGAAGAGCGTTTTCTTCTTCGGTTGTTTCTAGCTTCTGAAGTTTCACTGTCAAGCTGGTCGTTCCTAGTGGCTTCTCCAAAAAGGTAGATTTCCTTCCAATCTTAATTAGTATTAGTTAATGTTGCGTACTGTGTTCATGAATAGGATGCAGTTTCAGTTTCCCCTTTTGAATCTCTTTTCTGTCGATTTTATTCATTTCCAATGCCTCTTATTGTCTTAGTACTAGACATTCTGGTTCATGTTTATGTATTTAGTTGTTTAAGTGTGGAATGTGTTTCCTAAGTATGTTGTTGGCCTGGAATCTCTATTGAAATTGTGGTTTCAAGATTTGTGTTTAGTCTCTTATTTTTTTTAAACCTGATATTCTATGTTCAGGTGTTCTCAATAGCTAATATTTGTCTGAATCAGTTTGATGGTGCCTCGTTTAGCATAGTGTGATGTTATTTTGGAATGGTTTAAATCCTTGTTCGATAAAAAATTATTTACCCCCTTTTCTTTTGTTGTTTTGATCTTAAGTCTCATCTCGTATAGTCTCAAACTTGTTCTTATTCTGGTTTAAGTTTAGATTTCAAGATGAAATTTATCTCAAGTTCGCAGCTGTTTAAATTTTGTACCTGTCTAAGCTTTGAATTATTAGTTCAATTGTTCTATCTTGATCTATCTTCTGTTGCTGTTCTTTTCATGGCCTACTGCCCTACTCTATTGATTGTTGATATAAATAAATTTCATGCCTTCTGTGCATTCAAGTTCTACATTAGAATTTAGTCCCAGTGGTTAATATGAATACAATTACTTGCCGTGTAATTGTTATCTTTCAAAATGTAATCAGTCAATGTATATGCCAATGTCTTCTTTAAATGTAAATGAGTTCTTTTGTTCTAGAATAAGATCCCAAAAGATAGAATCTCAATTTTTTCACATGATGCTTCCTTATTTCTTTTGATACTTCCAGATCCTTTATCCGAAAAGTGTTTCTCTTTCTCTTTTGGATCTAGTCTTACTGGTTTATTATTTAGATTGAGCTTAGTTCATTTAGAATAGGATGACTAATGGCTTAGAAATCATCCATTTTATCTGTACATGAACAACGTAATAGATGTTTTAGTTTAGCATTTAATGGTTATAATAACTTATTTCAATTTGATTTTTCTTATATGACTTGCTTCTGTTAGTGCATAATTCACGACTATTTGGTTTTAATTCCCAACTGCTCCTTCTATCTTATGTTTGGAATAATGAAGCAAACTATTAATTCCTATTTTTATTTGCCTACATGTGATTCCGAGAGTGAGTCCATCTTGGACTTGAAATTTCTATCCTTGCATTCCCGATTGGGCCATGTAAGCTCGACCAATAATCAGAGAGGTCTAAAATATTTATTTTATACATATTCAGGGATTTGGATGAAACCTCGTCAAGTACTAGTGTCCAATTTTCAATTCAAGGTAAATATAAGGGTCTCTTAGGCTATTTGGTCAGAAAAAAGGGAAAAAAGTCAATGACTAAAAACCTCCACTTTCTTATTTCCATTTTCCAATCAAATCATTTATTTCATTCTCAAATTATGTTTCAACTTCAATTACTCCTCTCAATTCTCACTTTGTCCTTTGCTGCCCAATCATATTCTTCCACGTCGCAATTCTCTATTCTCCAATCCAATCATCACCCTAAATCCAACCTCTTATCCATCTCTGTCACTGAGTTTGGTGCTGTCGGCGATGGCGTCAAATACGACACCATTCCGATCCAGAAAGCTATAGATGCATGCTCGACCATCGTATCCAAACATCGTTGTCCATGCCACGTTATCTTCCCCCCGGGAAAGTACCTAACGGCAACAGTATTCGTGAAATCAGGCGTCGTATTGGATATTCACCAGAAGGCAACAATTTTGGGAGGATCAAAGTTAGAGGATTACCCGAAGGAGCAGAGCAGGTGGTATGTGGTACTGGCGGAGGATGCAGTGGATGTTGGGATCATCGGAGGAGGAGAAATCAATGGACAGGGATTGAAGTTTGTAGAGAGATTTGATGACAAGAAGAATGTGATGGTAAGCTGGAACCATACTGGAGCTTGCCTTGGAGATGAGTGTAGGCCGAGGTTGGTAGGGTTCATCAGCTGCCGGAATATTAAAGTCTCCGATGTTAGACTCATTGAACCTGCTTATTGGTGGTACGTGCTCTTCAACTTCTTTTTTGGGGGATTGGAGAACCAAAAGGTTAATTTGATTGAGGGAATTTATTTGCCAAAAAAATTCCTACTCAATTTGATATGAATTATTAGATACTTCCAGTTACTTCTTTGAATTTGAATATTTTATATTTTACCTTGCATTTTGTTTGGATGGTTGTTATATATTGTTTCATTACCAAATTGTATTGTTGAAATGATATAACATTTTGATAGATTATATCGTTTTTCGTTGTTATATGGCATTAAGCATCAATAACTTGAAAGATAAACCTACAAGAAAAGTAGGATATAAGGTAGAGCTACTATAAAAAAATAGTGTAAATAATAGAATAGGATTATTAAATAATAAGTAGTGACAAAATGAGGAAAAAAAGTATCAATGTGAGCACACCAAATTGTTGGTTACGCAAAATGAGGCTTTTCGTCGTTACTTAACGATATGATACATTAAAATAAGAAACTATCACAACAAACATTGTATTTAAATCAAACAACATAATATAATTCAATATGTAACAACAATCAAGTTGTTAATGTATGATCTCATCCCAAAGAAGTAACATACATACTTTTACCACGTAATTTTTTTTTCACATGATAATTTCCAAGTAAAATATATTTCTTACTTCTTAAAATTTATCAATTTTTTAGACCATCTATCCCGGGTCAACTTAGTAAAAGTTTTGGTTGGAACTACATCTTTATGCTAAATATTTTTGTTTGATTAATTTGGTCAAATGTTTTTTTACAGATTTGACCCTAATAAACAATAACAGTTAAACAAAATATGTACTATATTTAAAGAAGATTATTTTTTTACAGAGTTCGGAGTTTATTATTCTCAGTAAAACTTTGCATTAGGCTTAAAAAGAAAAAGTTCTAATTTTTTGATGAAGTAAAAAGAAAATAGTTTTAATGAAGTATCTTTTACAAATTTGATCCAAAAGAAAATACAACGACAGAACAACAACATACTAAGTGAAATCTCACAAGTGAGGTCTGGAGAGGGTAGAATGTATGCAGACATTACCACTACCTCGTGGAGATAAAGAGATTTTTGAAAAATCCTCGGTTCAAGTGCAATAAATCTAGGTACAAATTAGACAGAGACAATGACGCCAAAATTAGTACGATAATTGAAATATCAAAACAAGAACTACAACAATACTAGTATAACGACAATGAAAAACACCAACTACCGTAAACAAGACAACACTACACAATCTACTAACCTTCTACCCTAATACATGTCCTCTACACTCTCTTATCTAGGGTCATGTCCTTGGTAATTTGAAGCTGGGTCATATCCTATCTTATCACCTTTTCCCAATACTTCTTCAGTGTAGCCTGTCCCCGTTCCCTGTATAACCTACCTCTCGCACCTCCTCACTGGTGCATATGTGCATCTCCTTTTCACAAGTCTAAACCATCTCATTCTCGCTTCCCTCATCTTGTCCACCACGGAGACCACTCCCACCTTATTACGAATATCCTCATTTCTAACTTTGTCGCTCCTAGTATGATCACACATCCACTTCAACATCCTCATTTGTGCAACATGCATCTTCTGGACATAAGAGTTTTTAATTGACCAACACTCCACCCCGTACAACAAAGTCGGCCTAATGACCACTCTATAGAACTTACCTTTGAGTTTTAGGGGTGCCTTTTTATCACACAGACTCTAGAGGTGAGCCTCCACTTCATTCATGCCGCATCAACATGATGTGTGATATCATCGTCGATGTCCCTGCTCCCTTGGGTTATAGACCCAATATACTTAAATCTATTGCTCTTGGGGATATTTCGTGTGTCGAGCCTCATTTTCGCGCCTACCTTATGCATCAAATCAATGACTTTGCACTTTACATACTCTAGCTTAGTCTTGCTTAATCTGGATCCTTTAGTTTCCAAAGTTTCCATGCCTCTACCTTAGAATTAACTCCATTGCACGTCTCATCAATCAATACTATGTCATCCGCAAATAACATACACCAAGGCACCTCAATTCATCCATCACCACGACAAATAGAAACAGACTGAGTGATGATCCCTGGTGCAACCCCATCTCCACAGGGAAGTGCTCTGAATCTCCTTTAACCGTTCTTATCCAAGTTTTAGCTCCTTTGTGCATGGCCTTTATCGCTCTAATGTAGGCCATCGATACACCTCTTGCTTTCGGGCATCGCCACAAGACCTCCCTTGAGACTTTGTCGTAGGCCTTATCGAGGTCAATGAACATCTTTTGTAAGCCCCTCTTCCTTTCTCGATTTCTCCATCAGTCCCCTCACCAGATGGATAGCTTCTGTGGTTGACCGCCCTGTCATGAACCAAACTGATTCTCAGAAATAGACACACCCCTCCTCACCCTCATCTCCATCACTCTCTCCCAAACTTTCATAGTGTGGCTTAACAACTTAATACCCTTATAGTTGTTGCAATTTTGGATATTATCCTTGTTCTTGTACAACGGAACCATCGTACTCCACCTCCATTCCTCGGGCATCTTAGCTATCTTAAAAATGACATTGAATAAGCTAGTCAGCCATTCCAACTTGTTGTATCCATGATCTTCCAAAACTCCATTGCGATCTCATTTGGACCTGTCGCTTTTCCTTGCTCATCCTACTAATAGCATGCTTCACTTCCTCAACCTTAAAACGCCTATAGTACCCAAAATCTCGATGTCTTCAGAGGGCTCCAACTCACACAATGTCTCTGTCCCTATCTTCATTCAAGAGTTTGTGGAATTGAAAAAACTAATCTCTATATCTAAAAGAATAAAAACTATAATTGATAGTGTAAAAATATTTATGCATTTAGTTTTAGTGTAGTATGGGCTAAAATAGTAGACAATCTGTGATCTTTCCTAAGTTAATGCACGCACTTTATACTTGCTAGTTTTTAAATAATATGTAAAACAATAAACTCTTAATGAATGTTCACACTAGGGTCTCTTTAATTTATAGACAAAATTCAATTTGCATTTCACTCCATCCATTTATTTGTTGTGATTGTGTGTGACTGGATATAGAATTTAAGATATTAAGAAACCGTTTTACCATGAGAATTTTTCACTTTTTTCTGGAATGTTTTCACTTTATTTGAAAATTATGTTTGGCCATGACAGATCCTTCGGGGTGGCCTAGTGGTTTGGGCTTGGGACTTCCATGTTGGAGGCCTCAAGTTTGAAATCCCTTGACAGCGAAAGCAAGAAGTTTGCCTTCTGGCTCGAGCTCGTCGCACCGGACTTGCCTAGTGCGGGTTACCTCTCCTATGTGATTTGCGAGCTATTGCATAGGAGCGGGGGTTTTACCTGTGTGCACCCAAAGGGTAGCGGCTGCGGGTTTCCCTTGTCATCAAAACAAATATTTGGCCATGAAAATGAAGTTGTATTTGAAATTTGGAAAACAACCAAACCATGTTTACACTTTTTTTTACTAAGTCACCGTTTGGCCATGAAAATGAATGAATTTGAAATTTGGAAAACAACCAAACCATGTTTTCACTTTTTTTACTAAGTCAACGTTTGGTCATGAAAATAGAAAAGTATCACTCCTCCGTTCCAATTTATATGAGTTAATTTGACTTGACGCAGGTTTAAGAAAGAAGAAAGACTTTTGAAACTTATGGTCTAAAATAAGTCAGATATTTGTGTGGCTAGAAATCATTTTATCAAGGGTAAAAATGACATTTTAAAGTTAAATTGTTATAAAGAAATATGTCATTCTTTTTAAGACTGATTAAAAAGGATAGTAAGTCATATAAATTGGGACAGAGGGAGTAACTTTATTTGGAATTTTCAAAGTTGGAGTTGTGTTTGGTCATACTTTTTACTAAGAATATTCAGAATGTGAATGTATTTTTTCTATTATGATATATACTCTAATTTTTAAAAACTAGCATATCACCCAACTTGACTAATTACATCATACAAATAATCAAATTTGCTCTAAAAGAGTAATATCTCAAAAATATAGTCACATAATGTTATAGATTAGCTTTCATATACGAGCTACTACGTACTATTATAAATATTTTTCACTTTATTTGAAATTTTTGAAGTTGAAAGTGTATTTTGTTATAACACTTTACCTATATGATGTAATGTAATGGTTGTAAAAAAGCTAATATCACACTTCACATCAAAGTGAAAGCGTGAATAATTTTTAAAATGTTGTGAAGTTGCGTAAAGGTAAATGGTGTCAAACATTTTAAAATGTTTCAAAATAGAAAGTTTCATATTTAAATGGAATTGAAGGGGTAATAAAAAAGGATTTCCTTATTCATATTATATATCTTATTTTGCTTGCTACTAGTTTAGTCCAAGTATGATCATAGATATAGATTGGTGTTCATAGATATTGAGCTTTAATCTTCTTTTTTCCCCTTTAAAGGTCAATCTCTTAAATTCTGTTGTTTTCAAACATTATTCTCTATTCCGTTCAGTGTTGTGCAATTATTTCAAGAAGCCATTTAATGGTATGATGTTGTTGCAGTTTGCATGTTGTACGAAGTGATAAGACATCAATCTGTGATGTAACCATATATGGGAACTTCAATTCACCCAACAACGATGGTATAGACATAGAGGACTCTAACAATACAGTTATCACTAGATGCAACATCAACACAGGAGACGATGCTATCTGTCCAAAGTCATCAAATGGACCTGTCTACAACCTCACAGCAACAGATTGCTGGATTCGAACAAAATCTTCTGCCATCAAACTTGGAAGCGCTAGCTTTTACACGTTCAAAAATTTCTTGTTTGACAACATTACAATTGTTGAATCTCATAGAGGCCTCGCTCTACAAATTCGAGATGGAGGTATTCCACTTTGGATTTTTCTGCTAGAATGACAATTGATATAGTATTAAATTGCAAGATTTACACCTTTCTATCTTTGCTCCTTGCTTCACACTAGCATTTCATGAATACATTTTACCCGTGCAGAATTAAAACTTAAATCTTATACTGTTCTGATGTTTTAATTATCTCATTTTCGTTTATTACCTACAAGCCTCAATGTTGCTTGTTGTAGTTGCCAGGAACTAGTCATTGCAATGCCAAACAGCTTGGTGCACCTAAATTAAGAACTTGGAGATTCTGATTGCTTAACTTTGTTGAACTAACATGATCAATTGGATTTTATGTTATTTATGGCACGTAATATGATCCTATATCAGTTAAGTTCTTACTTGTTATTTTATGTTGCCCCTTATGTACTGACGAACATGGTTCTTCAGTAACTATGCAAGAAGTAATTGCAGAATAAAGTAATCAACACAAGTTTTTACGTGTCCAAGAATAATGGTGTGTGACTGTCAATTAAAAAAAATATTGTGAAATTTGAGGTTCGAACCCGAAACTCCTTCATTCAAATGGACACCCATTACCACTGCACCAAAGGCATAACTTTTGTCAAGGGTGTCCAACTTTAAATATATATCCTTTAAATGTAGAATTTGACATATATATACGCCGCTGCAGTTGATAGGAATAAGGTTCTTCTGACTGTTATCAATTGATTCTCTCTCACACGAAGACACAGTTGATTCTTCTTCTTTGTGCACTTTCTTCTCTTTATGTTTTGATGTCCTAGAAAACATCAAAGTAACACTTTATATAGGAGTAGATGGCCGCTTCTTGTTCTCCCAATTCAACATGGATTTGATCAAGAACCCCAAGATTCTAAATCCAAGTTTGTCATGCTTTTGGCCACTGTTTTGCTCTCCTATTTCCAAAGCTTCTTCCAGGTATCCAAATATGATAATGTTTCCATATTCTTCCTTGATTTTTGCATCATTGGGTTAGTGATAATCATAATTCCTCAAAGAATCTTTCTATTGGGATCTGTTTTGCCTCTATCAACTGTCTTATTACAGTCTACTGTGAAGGACCTGGTTCCTTACTTCTCCACAGGGTACTCTTGATAGCAGCTCTTGTAGTAGACATGTTAACTGGTATTTCAGTATTTTTTTGTTATAATCATGAGCAGTTCGTATTTGAGAGATATATGAAATCTTATTCTTGCATATGTTTGTTATGTTTTGCTAATCATTTGTTAATCATCAAAACTTCATATTGTTAGCCTAGCTCATAACTCATATAGCTCTCCCTAATTCATGGCTCTTAGCTCAACATTAGTTTTCTTGTATTTATTCGTTTGTTCGACATACTTGAAATGATTGTTCTACACGCTTGAAATGTAAGAACTAGATAGTACAATGCTTTTAAACCTCTCGTTTTACTCTTTTCTTTGATCTGCTGACTAAAAGACTAATTGTTAAGCTAAGTCTCAAGATTGTTATCTTATTCTCATGCATCTACCTCTACTTTCGTATCTTGCTTTTTCAAATTTCAGTTTGCTTTGTCTTATTTGATCATTTACCGAGCAGGAAATGTTAGTGACATGATCTTCTCAAACATAAACATCAGCACAAGATACTACCACCCATCATGGTGGGGAAGAGCAGAGCCTATCTATGTGACAACCTGTCCAAGGGATGCTAGTTCAAAAGCAGGTTCAATTTCCAATTTGCTATTTGTGAACATCACAGCAACTTCTGAAAACGGCATCTTCTTATCGGGGTCGGGAGGTGGAGTCCTGAGCAATCTAAAGTTCTTAAACATGAACCTGACGTACAAGAGATGGACACAGTTCCCAGATGGGTTGGTAGATTACAGGCCAGGATGCCAAGAACTTGTAAAGCACCAACTTGCGGGATTCATGATGGAGCATATTGATGGTCTGGTTGTTGAAGATGTAGTCATGAAATGGTCTAGTGATGAATCAATGAGATGGAATAATCCATTGGATTTCAGGCCATCTACTGTAAATAGTATTTCTTTGCTCAATTTCTACTCCAGATCCTACCAAGAACAGTAAGGATGAGGGGATAAACAGGAAGCTGCAAGTAAAAAAGAATTGTTCTATAGAAAAATAAAGCTGCAAATATGTGCTCATGATGAATGCAAAGCGATGTTGATTTGAGCTCGTCCCAGTTGAGCGCCCATTCTATGTTTCCCCATGGCTGATTTGACCAAAGTTGTTAACCAATTCTGTTACCTATTCGGAATGGTTACCTTTTAGCTACTCTGTTTTGCTTTCTCGGATGATCTACGAATATTGGTGATTGTAACGAATGTTACACCAGTGTGCCATAAAGATATTTTACCTAATATACTCTGGTTTGCTATCGAGTTCAAATTTTGCTAAGTGGTGTTTGGATAATGTTCAAGTTGAAGGTGGAAAAGAAATAAATATTGTAAGTTGAGTTGAAAAAATAAGCAACATCCGTTCAACATGGTGGCTGTTTTGTTTGTATTTCGGCATGAGCAGCCCAATCCTGTTAACTTGGTGTTGGCGGATTTGAAAAATCAAAGTATAGTTCAGTAGGTTAACCTTTAAATCTCTTGTTTAGGAGGTTCAAAATGATATATACGTAGTAAATTTGAAAAATACCTTATATATTTTGTCATTGAGTAGAAATAAAAGCGAAGGTTGGAGTAGAGTATACTAAATATGGTTAACCCCATGAACAAGATGAGTCTATTTTTGTATACGAGTAAGCATGTATTTTCCTCCATGATAAAAAAACCATATTTTTACGAACAGAGACAACTTTTGTACGGTTGTCTAAGTTGCAATGGTTCACTCTCCGAGGCCTTGTTCGAAATGGCAAAACAAGGCCTCCAAGTGAAATTCAAGGAATATGATATTCTATTAAACGAATGTATAAACCAAAGGGCTATAAGAGAAGGTCAAAGGGTACATGCCAACATGATCAAAACTCACTATCAACCTCCAGTGTACCTCAGGACAAGGCTTATTGTTTTCTACATAAAATGTGGCCTTTTAGGTGATGCTAGGTGGGTGTTCGATGAAATGCCTCAAAGGAATGTTGTTTCTTGGACTGCCCTCATATCTGGCTATTCTCAAAAAGGGCATATATCTCAAGCTATCCATCTTTTTCTTCAGATGTTGACATCAGGTACTTCTATTTCTTTGCCCATTACATACACTTTACCTATATATCAATGCAGCATTGCAGCGGAGACACACACACATAAACATATTCCTTTCAATCATTTATTTGCATCTGTTGTGACATACAAAGTGTTAATTACATACTCCCTCTGTTTTAATTTGTTTGATTGGTTTTGAATTGATACGGAGTATAAGAAAGTAAAGAAGATTGCCGCTTCTTGTGTTCTTAAATTAAAGATATATAAAATGTACCAAAATGTCTTTTAATCTTGTGGTTTTTGAGGCCTGCAGCCCTTTTTGATTACCTTTTGTTGTGCCCCTACATCTAAAGGGAGAGGATGGCAGCTTTCTTGTGGTATTAATTGCCTACTCATTCCATTTTTGGAGGATTCATTCCCTGTTCCTGCAGCTGAGAAAACCTCAAGCTACGCCTCACCCACCTCATCATCTATAAAAAAAAACATAAAAGGGTCAAAATTGTCCTTGAACTATGCGAAATAGACCACTTATATCCTCCGTTACATTTTGGAATAAAAAATACCCCACTGTTATCCAAAGAGATCACAAATACCCTCAAAAGTTTACAACCCAAATTTTTAGTGACGTGACATGCCACGTGGGACAATCCCTCCACCTAAGCGTTGCCAACTAGGATTCCCACTAAATTATGAGTCATTAATTCTAACCCAATTTATAACCCAAACTCTAACCCATTGCTCCTGACCCGATCTGCTAAACTTAAGAGGCAAACATCAGTCTTGAATTCAAGTTCTCACAATCTGAAATTTCAGTAAGACTAACGAATGGTCTCTTTATACTCCTTCATAAGTAGCAAGTTTATCACTCCAGTTGACAATCTCAGAGACTTTCTGCTGAACACCGAACATAGCACAATGAAAAGTCAGCTAGGACAAAGAAAGAGCTATCAAGTTTCAGCTACCATACCTGTTGGCCATGGTGTATGATTCCAGAAGTGTAGTTCTTAAGTCGTTCAGATGGATAAAGTTGATTATAAACAAGGGACTGGCAGACTGCTTTGTGTCCTAAAGGTGGATTTATCTTTCCATATTGAACAACACTACCAACTAACTTGAATCCAAGATCGATGTTTGCCTCTTAATTTTAGCGGGTCGGGTCATTAGCAAGAATGGGTTTTGGGCGTCAGAATTAATGATCCATAGTTTAGTGGGAATCCTAGTTGGCAACGCTTGGGTGGAGGGATTAGTCCCACGTGACTTGCCACATCACAAAAAAATTGGGTTGTTAACTGGGACATTTTTTATTCCAAAATGTAATGAAGGGTATAAGTGGTCTACTTCGCATAGTTCAGGTCTCAGGAGCAATTTTGACCCTTATTCTCAAAAAAAAAAACCAAGCTAGAATTAAAAAGTTGTCAATAAAGAAAAGAGACATTCTTTTTTATATATATTGAAAAGAAAAGTAAGACAATCAAATTGATATGGAGGAAGTACATTTTATTGACCTTCTTTATGTTGAAAAAATAGTGTAATGCATCGGATTCACCCTTGAAATTGAAATTTCATTTTTCCTCTTTTGACTAGACTGTAAAAAAAAAATTGTTGCAGGTACTGCGCCAAATGAGTTCACTTTTGCAACAGTGCTTACATTATGTACTAGTGCCATTGGGTTTCAATTTGGGAGACAAATTCACTGTCTCTTAGTAAAGAGCCCTTTCGAATCACACGTATATGTGGGAAGCTCACTCCTTGATATGTATGCCAAAGCTGGCAAAGTTCATGAAGCTCGATATGTTTTCGAAAACTTGCCAGAAAGAGATGTTGTCTCTTGCACTGCTATAATCTCAGGCTACGCTCAACAGGGACTATTTGAAGAGGCACTAGAGCTTTTTTGCAAGTTCCAGGCAGAGAGAATGTCTTTCAACTATGTTACATATACTAGTGTATCAACAGCCTTATCAGGACTTGCTGCAGTTGAACAAGGTAGACAACTGCATGCCCATATTATTCGATTGGAACTGCCTTTCTATGCGGTGCTTCATAATTCTCTCATTGATATGTACTCCAAGTGTGGAAAATTCACTTATTCAAGGATGATATTTAATCAAATGTCCGAAAGAACTGTGAGCTCATGGAATGCGATGCTTGTTGGTTACAGTAAACATGGGATGGGAAAGGAGGTAGTTGAGCTCTTCAAAATGATGAGAGAAGAAGACAAAATTCAGCCTGATGAGATAACTCTTTTAGCTGTGTTATCTGGTTGCAGCCATGGAGGAATGGAGGATAAAGGTGTAGAGATTTTTAACGATTTAAGTAGTGGAAAAGATAGGGTTGAGGTTAGCATTGAGCACTGTGGTTGTGTGGTTGATTTGCTAAGTCGATCCGGCCAAGTAGAAAGGGCCTTTCAGTTCATCAAAGAGATGCCTTTTGAACCAACTGCTGCAATTCTGGGTTCACTTTTAGGTGCTTGCTGGGCTCACCTGTATGTTGATATTGGTGAAATTGTAGCCAGACAACTTTTGGAGATAGAGCCAGAAAATGCTGGAACTTATGTAATTCTTTCAAACATGTATGCATCGGCAGGAAGGTGGGAAGATGCTAGAAGAGTAAGAGAGTTGATAAATGCAAGAGCCATGGTAAAGGAATCTGGAAAAAGCTGGATTGGTCCTGATTTTATCCATGACACAGAAAAACATAATGGAATGAGGACTTATATTCCTCATCAGAGCTTGCTTAATATGGATGAGCAGCGAAAAAAGAAAACACTACTCCATTGTTCCCAAGGTAGAGCTCAAACACAGCTCAGTTTGATGATTTATTCACATGGAAACTATTGGTGAAGTCTTGCTCGAAAATGGAATAAAGCATATTTTGGTAAGAGAACTTGATATTTCTTCTTGTATATAATGGGGTAGAGTTTTCTGATGGAGCAACTCATAGGTTTTCTTCTAATTGTGAAGTGATCAACTCTTCAAAGTGCTTGATTATCATTGATTGAAGATGCCTGCACTGGTAGCATCAGACAGATGATCATTGGTTATCCAAACTAGGTTGTTTGGTTTCAGTGTGCACATTTTCACAAACATTATTGAGCTTCTACTCTGTAAATGGTAACAGAGTACAAGTAGAAACACTGCTTCAACAAGCAAAAAATTTGGTGGCTCAAATAAATGGAGACCGACCCTTCCATGCAATGTTTGGAAAACTGTACTGTACGGGATAAAGATCCGGTCAAGTAATGTTCAATGACCTTGTAGATTCATACCTAGAGCTGTCAATATGGGTTGGCCCACCCCATCCGGGCTAATCCATACATGCTTTGAAATTTGACGGGTCAGGCCGGGCTAACCCATTTTTGGTGTGGGCCAGAAAATGGTCGGCCCAGCCCACAAGTACGTGGGCCGTAGGCTTGCCGGGCCAACCCTCTTTTCGTAAAAATATATTTTTATAATTTTTTAAATTAAATTATAATTTAAAAATATTATCATAAATATCGACAAGATAATATTATATGGTGTTAGTGTTACTACTTGTTAATCAAATCCACAAATAAAATTATCTTTATAATATTTATTAAGTTTGATTTAAAGTAAAATCATAAATAGCTAAATAAAAATATTAACCTAATTGTTTTTCAATGATCATAATAAAACACAAAAACTATAACAATATTCCATAGTCTACGGCCTATGTACCTAGTGATTCCTAGAAATTTTAGGAAATTTTTATTTTATGTAATACATATTTTATAAATATAATTTGTATTTAAATTATAATATTTCAAAGTTGAAACTGATTTTGAATTTAGACTCTTGTTATTTTTAATACTCTATTTTATTTTTTATTTTTTAATTAATTTTTATTTGGCCCACAGGCCACCCCTATCCATATTTCTCAAGTTCTACAAATCGGCAGACTTATTCAGGTCGGGCTAAAAAGCCCTTTTCTTAAATGGGCTCCAAAAATCGTAGTCCAACCCTATCAAATCACGGGTTAGGCCAGGCCGGCCCAACGGGTCTAGCCCATATTGACAGCTCTATTCATACCATGTGTACTGTGTAATAATTTATGGTTGAGATCCATTTAATTTTATATACTCATCATAATAATAAAAACAACAAAGTCGTCAACTATTTTTAACTTTTAAAACTATTAAATAAAACAATTAAGTGTACCGTAGCTAATATTTTCAAGAAAAACAATTAAGATTGGCAGGAATATGCAGACTTCCCGACTTTTTTACCGCCAAACCTTGTACCTTTTTTTTTTAGCAACTAAACTAAAAATAAAACAAAAAAAAAAAGTCAAAAGAGGAAAAGGAAGAGTCTCCAACAGAGCTCTTCGATTTTCTTTCACCGTTAATGGCCTCATCTTCTTCCTTGTGTACATGGTGGATTTGCACTTTATCTCGGTAAGAATCACTCTCCCACCATTCGTTCCTTATCAATTTGTTTTTCATTTGAGCGTTGCTATTTTTGTCTTATTCGAATTTCAAATTTGTTTCTGCTTGACTCGCGGATCTCCATTTTTCTACCTTTCTTCGTCCATTGACTCCTTCTTCATCTTTCTTGTATGGTTCATGTAAGATTTCTCGTCTCTGTAATTTATTCACAATATTATTCTTGAGACCCTCTACATTGTTGCGTCTGTTTCCGTTCTGAGATTTTGTCGAAGTGAATGAGAATAAGTTGTTTTTGGTGATGTTTTCTTTGTTTTTTTTTTGATGTACTCGTGTTTGAAGTTGTTGATTTTTCCTTTACTAGGCTGGAATGTGATTGTTGAGTTCACGTCATTATCTTCTATCTGTTTGTGTTTTCCTTGTGTTGAATATGAAGTTAGGAACTAGAGCTTTGTCCATGTTGATTATACACTTTCCTTTGCTTGTTAGTTCTTTGAATCCCCTGAATTTTTGTTTTCTATTCCAATCTAATGCTAAATTGGCCATGTAATTGTCACAAAAGCTGTTGTGACTGTTAAATTAGAAGTTTTCTTATTTTACTTTAGGTCCTCTAAGTATTTACGTATTTTATTTCCGTCTTACAGTTTAGCCCCTTAAGAATAGTTTGTGGTTATTTGCATTGTAGTCCCTTTTTCTGTTAGGAATATGACAGTTGTAGTACTATCCGTTGTCTGTAAGGAGTACTATTAAAACGATGTAATCGCATTCAGAAGGGGATATCAGAAATTTATCAAATTCTCTCTTTTCTTTCTCCTCTCTACTTCTCCTTCACTTTTAAGAATGGTATCAGGAGTTCCTCCTGTTACAATGGTATCAGAGCCACCTGGCACCTCTACGCCGCCGGCAATGGCTTCATCCACCGCACTTCAAGCCTTACAAGATGACGTTCGAGCTGTCCGAACTCAGTTGGCGGTGTTCGTTGATGATGTTAGCAAACGTTTTGAAACTGTCGAGCTACAACAGTCACAATTTCACACTCACTTCAATGAAATGCATGAGAGGAACAAGAAACTGGAGCTTATTATTTCACATATGGGAGTACAGTCCATCCCTTCTTCACCAACGACTCCACCAACGGATTCGACTCCACTCACAACACCCATCGGCACGCAGGATTTTCAGCAACGAGTGGAAACTGGAAAATCACCTATGGTTGGTTCCCATCCATCTTTCAATCAGTCTGTGTTTGAAGTAGGCCAGGGTTTTACGTTTCCACCGGCACCTCTTTTCTCAAGCCCTCCTCTGTTCCGAAACCCAGCTTATTCTTCAGCCCCCCCTATCCTTCCCAATCCGATTACTCACTGTCCTTCTACTCCGGAGTCTTCAAACCCTCAGCGAA